>NC_056733.1:1854223016-1854295516 GCF_019279795.1 Protopterus annectens
GCTCAGCCTAGTGTCCCTATGTTTTGCTGGTTATTTCTGTGCTGGAGGAGATATTTTATTCATAATCTTCTTCAGCTGATCAGCTTTTTCACAGTAAATTAATGTTATCTGATTCAGCTTTACTCATTTTCCAAATTTAACTTTTTTATGTTTTGCATGACATTAAGGGGACTTAATGGTGCTTATCTCATAAAGTTAAACATTCAGTGCTGCACCAAGGATTCTGAGATCTTTTTTTAATTTTAACAGCTTCTTATTTCTGAAAGTCTAAAAACAGCTCTGACATTAATTACAAATTTAAGTATGTTCATTTCATTTGCTGCTGTAGTAATAAAAGGATAACAATCTGCAGCTGTCAACATTCTTCAGTGCCATCCCATCTGAGATAAATCAGACTGAATTTCAACATACCATAAATTAAGACACATAGAATTTGTATAATCCTTTACAAGTCACATTTTGATTGAATAATCATTTAACACCAATATTACATTCAACTAATGACATCCTAAAGCAAGTGTTCTATGTCATTATCATGTGTCATTGAGTCAAACAGGTTACTCTACTGTACACACTATGCATGATATACCTATATGAAATAGGGCATACATATTTAGACAGACAGCTACATACATAGCTAGATAGCTGGATTAATAGATAGATAGATAGATAGATAGATAGATAGATAGATAGATAGATAGATAGATAGATAGATAGATAGATAGATAGACAGGTATTATGAATACAGGTAAATTCAGCTGGCAAAATGATAGACACCAGTTCCATTAATCACTGCAGATCAATCACAACACTCACCAAAACCTCACTATAATGAAAATTAAGTTATTTATAAAGAAAAACAAAAGATCTTCTTTTCTGATCAATGAATCTAAATTAAATAAATAAATAAAAACAGCTCAGACAGTACCTCCAGGTGAGTTTTGTCTAACTAATAGTACTAATAGGAATAGTTTTTTTAAGGAAATGTGCAAGGTTGGGGTTAAAGCAGGAAACAGGGAAAGGGATGGAGTTAGGAGACATGAGTAAGGAGAGCAAGGAGGCACCATACTCATGGGGGTAGCCAGGCATACTCTTTGTACTCTTCTGAGTACAATTTTCTAAACATTATCTGTGGAAACCGTGGCTTTTTGGTCATACTGTGTCTATAACTGTCTAAATTAATGCCTCCAATAAGAGTTTCATAGATTGAAGAAATCTCTGTTTAATGGTTTTAGTGAGAAAGTGATGCAAACATTTGTTAAGTTCTGTGGGAGACAACATTTCAATTTTTTAAATGACAAGTGGGTTGGGGCAACAATAACAGCACACGAGTAAGAAATGATATTCTCTGGGTACACCTCTGATCTTTCAAATGTGTTCTAATTATAACCCTCACCCTAACCCTGCCTCTAACCTTAATCTTACACCTTACCTTACAAAAACCCTATTGGTAACAGTACCATTATTCATAAAAACATTATCCTGTGATACTGCTATTATTTTTTAGTTTTTTTTTGCTTTGTTTTAGTTTAGCTTAGTTTTTTTTTTATTTACTTACTGTAAGGAATTAGTGTTTTTTGTTAGTATTGTGAGTTCTTTATTTGAATGTGTCAATGTCATAACCTGTCAGGATTTTGAGTGTCTGCATTTTGATCTGCCAATATTTTGATGCATATTTAGATATAGATACAGATATAGATATAAGTATAGATATGGATATAAATATAGATATGTACATATAGATATAGATATTTCACCAACAACCATAATCCAGTGAACGTGGAGGTAAGTCACCAACCTAACAGCACCATAAGCAGCAGCACCACAGAGACTTCACAGGAATAATTCCTGCTGGTTTATTAGTTAATGCCTTCATCCATCAAATAATACAGAACCTCCTCTGGCTAACAAAACAACTCTCACATAAAACACTTAGGTATTATGTGCAGCTATCATATCTCCTGAAACTACAATATATAAAATGTCTAATATTCACAGTTTTTATTTGAAATAGATAGTCTGGTTTAAAACCAGTATGAGTATTTTTTAACAAACTTAGTAATGCCAGACCTAATCTTATTGATTTCTTCTCACAGTTTCATGGCTATGATTGAACCTTTTACTCTAATGACTGCGTGTCTTGTTGAAAAATAAGGCTCATTTCTAGCAGTCTGTAGCACACTTTATCTGTCTGAGCAGTGCATTTTCTGTGTTTTCAGAAATAAGTTTCAAAACGTGTCTCTTGGTTTCTGATCATCTTTTTTCTTGGTGTGTGTGTGTGTGTGTGTGCGTGCGTGCGTGCGTGTGTGTGTGTGTGTGTGTGTGCGTGCATGCGTGCATGCATGCGTGCATGCGTGCATGTGTGTGTACGTGCGTGTGTGTGCGTGTGTGCGTGTGCGTGCGTGCGTGTGTGTGTGTGTGTGCGTGTGTGCGTGTGTGCGTGCGTGCGTGCATGTGTGTGTGTGTGTGTGTGTGTGTGCGTGTGTGTGTGTTTGAAGCATTCTTTGTGCCTAAATACTGGTAACCAGACTTTCTCAAAAGGCATCTTAGTGTTACACAATGATACTCCCTGATATCATTCAGACTGATTACTTTTAATGATTTCTGTTTGCCCCGGCTCTTAAGCAACTGGTGTTGCTGTCTGCATCCTTGGCATTTTATAAAACTGGAAACTGATGATTACTGAAAGGTGGCCTATCATTTGTTCTGAGAATGTGCTGTGAAAATGGTTTGGCAATGATCAAAATTATTGTTGTAGACAGGATACATGAAATGTGCTCTATTGCACGAAATTGGATATAGTAATCTGTTATTACAAGTAAGCCTTTTCACTGAAATATAGCCATGGAAGTGTGCAACTAACTCAGATTGTGGTTGTACTGGTACAATTCACAAAGTGGTACAGACACTTTCTTGGTAGCCTGAACTGATGTTAAGAAAATGGGTAACAGAACTTTAATACCTAGAATCATAGAATGTGCAAGGCAACTGGGCCATGTGGCCATTTACACCTTGCTAGTTCCCACCATTAGATCTTACTTCCTTTTTCAAAGAGTGATATGTCAGTCTTGCCAGTGATGAATTTTTGAATATTTATGATGATGATGATGATGATGATGACAATAATAATAATAATAATAATAATAATAATAATAATAATAATACCTATTTGTTAATCAGTTAGGCCCTTGGGGGACACAGTCCCTTTTCAGGGGTGACCCGAGAGTAACATCTGGTGAAGTAACTTGCTCAAGGTCACACAGCAGGCAAATGAAGACCAAAGAAATCAAACCCTGCACCACAAGAACTACAGCTGACTGTTTTAACCATAAATCCATCTTAAAGGAAGATAGTGTGTCAATTTGCTTGATCTGGAACGGATGTTTATACCAGAGAATGGGTAGTCATAGCATGACAAATCTGGCTCTCCATGTTGATTAATTTAGCTACTACAGTAAGTTCCAATCTCTGGTTCTAGTGCCCAAATGACTGTTTGATTTGTGGAAAAAGAAAAGTATTTTTTTTTTATGGCTAGATCAATAGTGGCCTAGAAACAAGGTACAGATCACAACTAAGAATTCTATAGGATACTGAATACAGGGAAAAAGAATCCAGCACCTCTTAATAGATCAGATCCTTCAGTCCAATGATCCGTTTGGCAGAAACCTTTACTGTCTCCCTTACTGCTTGCTATGTTTAGTAAGATGCATCCCAATGGGAGCACTGAATTCTATTACAAGTGTGATCATTGGAGAATTTAGATGAGTTAGGACTTCTTTGGACCTAGAGGAAATGCCCTTTGTGATCAGCTGCAACAGACAGAAGTATTTTCTGACTACTGTTGCAACACAAAGCAGAGGAAATTATCTATCCATGTTCTGAGGTGTCTCACAATAGCTTCATTTTGGAGTGTGGCATTTTCTGTTCCATAAGCTCAGTGGGGTAGTTTGCCAAATACAATCTTGCATTTTTTAGCATTTAGTTTTAGACTGTTTTCAATGGACCAGCACTTACTCCATTTGTAACTTCACTCCATAGCTTTTACATCCTTCCAACCATCCACAATCCTTTTTTTTCACATTTTTATTCATGGGGACAGGGTGTCATTTCAACATATAAAATGGGAATTCAGGTAAACACCCAGTTTACAATTATCAACAAACGTGGTTAATCAGAGTTCCTAATTTTTGATTTCTAGATCAGATAAGTATATGCTAAATAGCAAAGGGCCCAACACAAAACTCTGTGGTACCCCATAGGTGGCATTCATGCTCTCTGAAGACATGCCTGTCACCTTCACAGCATAAGTTATGTTCCTGTGCCAAGTGGCTATCCATCTAACTATATGGGGATGGCTTCAAGTGCATTTAGCTTATCGATAATGCTGGCATCTCATGTAGTACTGAATGTTTTGGCAAGATTGAAGTATGCTCTATAGAAAACATGACCACTATTCACAGTTTGCTTTACTCTCAAAAATGTTACCAGATTAATAAGATAGGATCTAGTCTTAAGAAGGCCAAACCGATGAGTATCAAGTTTTACAAGATTTGTTATATTGTTGTTTACCACTTTGTATGACCCTTTCCATGATCTTATGAATGAGGCTTGTCTCACTGTTTGGTCTGTAAATCCCAGAGTGCATGGTGGTGCTGCAGTGTGATGAGGCATCACAACTGCTGTTTGTCAAATTGCAGGGACAAAGCAAGAGGATAATCCCAGGTTAAATACTTTTAGAAGTGGGTCCACCAGCACATGCTTATTGATATTCAGCAGGCAGCCTGGTATGGTATCAGGTCCCACAAAGGATGTATTGGTTGTTTTGGAAAGCACTTTTAACAAGTGTTCTTTTGTGATAACAGGTAGTTTTACATCCTTAGGTATGTATTTAAAACCAACAAACTGTGTAACTTGGTGCCAGGCCTTTTGGCTTTTCGGAACTATTTTCGGAATAACTCTTCCAGCATAAAGATCAACTTTGCCACCTATGTTATTTTTTAAAATGTCCCTTTCAAATGAACATAAAAATAAAAACCAAATAACCATATGTGATTTGGCACTTTGTATTTTATTATAGAAGAAGTTATTCCAGCAGTGCAGACAAGCATTTTATTAAAGCATTTTTGGTGCTGAGCCTATGTGTCGTTTTTACAATCAGCGTGTAACTTTATGCAAATCAAGGAATTTGTATGACAATGTTCATAAAACATTTTAATTTTTGCAATTAGACAGCAATTTTTCTCAGTATTAATCAAGAAGAACCTCATTGGATGCCTTAGCGTGAATTGTCACTGAGATAGGTTGAGGATTTGACCAACAGTAATGTTTTTATTCAAATGGGTGAGAGGATTCTTGGGGAGGAAAATTGATTGGAGGAACTGGTATGAGAGTTGGAAAAACCACTGGGCATATTTTGTCTAATGGTAGGTATGTATGAATTTATTATAGATGTTGCTGCGGTTAGGTTAGCAGTGAACTTGTTTGCTGGTATATTTGCAATATCCACAGCATACTGCACTGCAGGCAATATGATTTTGTATGAGTTCAGATCAATGTTCATAGGTTCATAGGTTCATACTAGGCTATCTGCCCGAGGGCATTTACAAGCCTAGCCCATAGTTTTGTGGCTTACGCCACCCCTTTAGTATGGGGAACTATACCCATTATTTTGCTGTGCCTCTGTCGAGCAGTGACACTGAGGTAATCCCTGGGGTATATCTGTGATCTCCCATCCATTGGTCAAGATTTCTCTTGAACAAGGCCAGCGAGGTGCTCTGCCTCACATATACCGGGATTTTGTTCCACAGCATAGGGAGTCTTTGGGTGATGAATCTATCCCTCCAGCACGTCCTATTAATAGCCGTGTCGAGGTTTAAGTCTCCCGCCCTTGTGGCTCTGACGGATCTAGATTTTTTGAGGTGAAGCATATTCATCAAATCTGGGTTTGACATGGCCTTGTATGTTAGGCAAAGGTCACCTCTGAGCAAGCGGTAAGCGACTGAATAGAGCTGAAGTTCTTTCAGTCGGGCAGCATAGGACAGATGTTTGAGACCCTTTATCCTTTTGGTAAGGAACTTTTGTGGCCTCTCCAGCTGCTGCAAGTGTCGGGTCAGATACATTCCGAATGGGGCATTGTACTCAATCATTGGTCTGATGAGTGATGAGTATAGGGAGACTATGACCTCCCTTGATCTAGATGAGAATCCCTTCATGATAAGGTGGGCAATGTAGAAGGTCTTCCTAACTACTTTAGCTACATGGGTGTCGAATGACAGACTACTATCAACCTGGGTCCCCAGGTCCCTGATAACTTCTTCTGTGCTCAGTGGATTGCCACCTATTTGGTAGCTAGGGGTAACCTTATTTTTCCCGAAGGGTATGACTATGCATTTTTTGGCATTTAACTTTAGGCCATGGCTCTGGCACCAGTTATCCATTTCTGTGAGACCCTTCTGAAGGATATCTGTGTCAGATGTGTTTCTACTATGGCGCCCAGTTTGCAGTCATCTGCAAACTTTGTCAGCCATAACCCTCCTGTGTTAGCTTGTACTTCGGAAAAGTAGATGCCAAACAAGAGTGGGCCCAGGACTGAGCCCTGTGGTACACCACTTGTGACAGGCTTTGAGTCTGACATGGCGCCAGCAACTCTGACCCTGTGGGTTCTGTCGCTCAGCCAGTTTGCAACCCATCTTGTGATGTATGGGTTAACATTTAAGCTGATGAGTTTTTCAATGATACCCGAGTGGGGTATTGTATCAAGGCCTTCGCCAGATCGAGGTAGGCTGTATGGACTGCCTTTCCTCATCAATGGCTTTGGTGACTGTTTCAAAAGTCAACCAAGTTTAGAAGGCATGATCTGCCTTTGACAAAGCCAAACTGGGATGGATCCAAAGTCTGCAAGTTCCCTATGTCTTTATTTATGAGGTCCATTATGATCCTCTCCATGGCTTTGCAGATAAGGCTTGTCAAGCTAATGGGCGGTAATTTCCAGGGTCGGTGGAGGCACCGCCTTTGTGAAGTGGGACCACAGTTGCAGTGCGCCACTCCCTGGGTACGTATCCAGAGGTAAGACTATGATTAAACAGCTGTCCTAGCTGTGGGTTTAATTCCTCGTTGAGTTGTGGAGCACACAGCCGGGGACACCATCAGGTCCCATGGATGCTGTGTTTTTTGCTTTGGAGAGAGCAGTTCTCACTTGGGCGTTGGAGATGTTTGGGGGGCTGCAATGGCTTGGTATAGATATCTCTCCTTTTGGGGGGGAGGGGGGGGAGTTTGCACTGAACCTGTCAGCCAGTATGTTGGCAATGTCTGTAGGATCAGTAATCTTCACATCATTTTGAACTAGTTCTGAACATATCTGGAAGTTTCCTCCCAGGTTTCTAACATAGCTAAAGAAGGCCTTATGATTGTCTTTTGAGTCTTTAGCTATTTTTCTCTCAAAATTTGCTTTGGATGATTTTATGAGAGCTCTTAGTTTTTTACTTATAGTGATCAAGGGTGTCTTACCTTTTAAGGATTTTGCTCTATCTTGTAGTAGCTTCCTCCTTTTGTTGTAGAGTTTGTTTATGGCTGGGGTCCACCAGACTGGACGCTTGCCTTTGGTACAAAGAGTCTTTGTTTTGCTTGGGATTGCCTTATCCATGCAGTCCTGCAGGTGCTGGTAGAAGGCATTTGTAAGTGATTCAGCGGCTTGAGTACTGTTTTCCGCCGGCTCGGGGGCCTTAAAGGAGACCACACTAGTCTTTAGAAGTATGAAGTCGGCTTTCGAGAAGTTCTTTACTGTGGTCTTTTTTATTTCAGGTGGGGGTGGGATGAGGACCTCCAGCGAGATTAGTTTGTGATCTGATCTCACCAGTGAGGGGTATACTTGGTGTTGAACATTGTGCTCCCATGTTCGTGATGATGAGATCAAGTATGTTTTCTCCTCTTGTGGGGATGGTGACTAGTTGTTCCATGGCATTTGAGTTAATGAATTCCAGGAACTTTTGGGCTAGGGTGTTTGGGCTTGAGTAGTGTTCCCAGTCTATATTAGGGTAATTGAAGTCACCTAGTATGATGGTGTTTGGTGATACATTTATCCCCTCTAGTGTTTTCAGGAAGGCCATGTGAGGTTCCTGAGTTTGTGAGGGTGGCCTGTAACATGCTACAATTTGCAGAGCAGTCTTGCCTATGGTTAATTGCACCTGGATGGTCTCCGATGCATCGTGCATTGCCACCAGTCTTGAGGTGTGGGTGTCCTTGATGAATATGGATACCCCCCCCCTTTCTTGGTATTGTCCGGATTTTGGGGCCGGAACGCATGATATGAGGTAAAACCTGATAGTGCTGGGGTGCTCTCAGGAGCCTTGAACCAGGTTTCTGTCACAGCACAGACATCGATGTTCTCCATACTGAGAAGGGCCTCGAGTGCGTGCATTTTGAGATTTAGACTTCTGGCATTGAGCAGCATTACCCTTAGTTTTTTTCCTTTTTTGTGTTCTAGGGTGGTAGGTTTAGAATTTGAGCCTTGCCTAAAAGGCACTATGGGGGTGGCAAGAGCCTTTGCCAATATCCGGAATCCCAGGGGTGACAGGTGCAAGCCGTCCCTTGCAAAGCAGCGTGGCTTGTCCAGCATGTCATCCCAGGCAGACAGACATTGGATCCCCTTTGAATGACACCAGAGTTTAAGCCAATTGTTAAAGCTGATAATCTTATCTCTGTATTGTGGCATCATTCTTGGTGAAGGTAGGATACTGCTCAAGGTCAGGGTCATACCTGCCTGGGCTACATAATCAGAGAGCTCCTCAATGTCTCTTTTCATGTAGTCCAAGGAGGTACGTCTCAGGTCGTTTACACCAGCGTGGACAATGACTGAGTTGTATTTGTACCTGCTGTTGAGAGACCTGAGTGCTTCCGTTATGTGGCGGATTCTAACGCCCGACAGGCAGCTTACTGTGACCTTCTCCTTACTCAGTCTGGTGAGCGGGACGTCAGTGTGTCTGACTATGGAGTCACCAATGACTAGTGTGTCTGGCATTGTGTTTGGCCTTAAGGGCTGTGACTGTTTGACACTCTGACTGTGAGGTCTATGTGTTGCAGGTGTTGTGTTCTGAGGTGGTGGTTGTTTGGGTGTCTGCTTTGGTGGCCTCTGCTGTTTTGGTAGATTTTTGATCAGAGCCTCCGAGTATGTCTTTGTGTGTTTATGTGTATGATTTGAGGTTGTGATGGTACTATGTGAGACTGGGTCTATAGTGTGTGTGGTAACCTTCTCCTCCTGACTGGTCTTGCCTGTCCTATGTTGAGAGAGCTCAGCCTCCAGTTTGTTACTTTGTATCTTCCTGATATAGATCAAGAAGGATTTATAAATATCCTTAGCTTCTGATGCTAGTCTAAACTTATTTGAAGGCTTTGTTTTCCTGATGGTGTTTTTCAGTACCTGGGATAATTTTGTGATATTAACCTTGATATGTAAATCTTTAGCTTTGCTATATACTTTAATGAGCTTTTTTTTCTTTTAACGTAGACTTTATTTTTGAAAGTGAACTACTGAACTGGCTTTCTCTTTCCGTTCCCTTTTTGTTTAGGTCTGGTGGAATTTTGTGTTAAGACTAAAAGACTGAATAATGCCCATGTGCAGACATGGTGGCAGGAGCAAAGTAGGTTATGACTGTGGAAAAACAGAGATTGGGAAAACATAGCAAAGTAGCTTGTAGATAAGGGAAAATAACAGTAGCCGTACCATCATCTTTACTAACAAAATCATTGGAATCATCTAAAAATGAACACAGTTGGACAGTTAGCAGAAAAGTTTCAGTCTCAAAAAATATTTTGTTTCTTCACAAAAATAAATAACCTCTAAAAATTGTGTCCATTTTGAATTTATATTGTATGATTTTCATATACACAAAAACTCCATAATCCTGGCATACTTTCATTTGGTCAATATGACTACTAACATTTTATATATATATATATATGTATATATATATATATATATATATATATATATATGTATATATATATATATATATATATATATATACATATATATCTATATCTATATATATATATATATATTATATATATATATATATATATATATATATATATAATATATATGTACTATCAAAATCTTGCAGTACACTTATGTGAGTGATCGCTTACCTAATCTGAAATGTTTTAAATCCAAATGCCAAACAATCACATAACTGAAAATGGTAGTTTAGGAACGTCGAAAACTCAGGAATGTTGACTTTACCGAAACTACCTGGCCTTCCAGTTATGCCATACGAACATTTTTCAGGGGGGCAAGACCACCTACAACCCCCATACCCCCTGCTACTTATATAGACAAACTCTGAGATCGCACTACAGTGAGGGAAAGGGTACATTCTGCTTTATTGACTACCCTAAAACCTTTGATTGTGTGGACACTAACAAACAGTTACAAGTTATTAGGGAAAACTGGGATAAATGATTACCTTATTTGTCCCCTGAGAAATTTGTATGCAGAGGTAGAAGCAACATATGTGGTTCAAGATCATGAAAGGTGTATGACAAAACTGCACATTGTCGCCCTATTTATTCAGTTTATGTGCTACATTTATCATGTGATATTCTGAGTTAGATGAATTAGATGTTTGAATAAAAATTGTTGCCAGAAATATTAAACATTAAACCACAGATATGTAGATGACACCACTCTGATGGCTGAAAGTGATGAAGAGTTGAAGAGCTTGTTGATGAAGTTAAAAATGGAAAGTGCAAAAGTAGGCTTGTAGCTCAGTTTAAAATAAATAAATAAAATGATGCAATCTTGCCCTACCAGTCTTTTTAAAAAAATACATACTGATGTGAAAAAAAGTGGCAGATTTTATTTTCCTGGGTTTCATGATCACTGCAGTTGGTGCAGACATGAATTTAAAAGACATTTGCTTTTTGGAAGGAAAGCTGTTGCAAATCTAGATAAGATTTTCAAGAGCAAAGGCATCACAATTGTCAGCAAAGGTCCATATAGTCAAAGCTATGGGTTTCCCAGTAATAACATATGGTTGCAAAAGTTGGACTATAAATAAGGCTATTCCTTCCCCAAAAAAAGTTACTTTAGAACTGTGGTGCTAGGAAAAAAACTTTTCACAGTTATGCGGATTGAAAAAATATCAGATCAGGTGATACTTAAGAGTCTAAATCTAGATTGTTCACTGGAAGGACTGATAATAAAACTAAAATGCAAATACTATAGACACTACATTTATAAATAAGATTCACTAGTGAAGACATTTGTGCGGAGATCAAAGGAAATGTTGAAGGGACAACGGAGGCTATGGTGGACAGATAGCATTCCTGAAGTAATAAATTCAAATTTGAGAGAACTTAAAAAAGCACCTCATGACAGAGATGACTAGTGAGCTAGAGCCCTTGAGATCATTAAGAGTCAAATTTCACTACATGATTAAAAAAAAGAACAACAAATTGTGGTGAAGAGTAACGACTTTTGAAATATACCAATTGAAACGTTTGCTTGAAATGATCAAGGAGAAACAGGAAGACACCACGAGTCTCTTTAGAAGATTACCTGAGGTTTTCCTGATATTATATGGAGCACTTGGTGGATGTGAAACCAGAACTGCTATGACATTATTTTTGTTTGTTTTGTTTAAAAGACTTCGCTTGCTATAGAATTAAGCCTTTTTTTGTTTGCCTTCCTACTTTGGTATAAAATATATTGGGCATGAAGTTCTATCTGCAGTGTGTGTGCTCGTACTATATATTGCCCTAATGTTTTTTTTTTCAGGCATTAAAAATGTGATCTTAATTCAAATCACAATGCTTTATCATCCTTGCCTTGCTACTTTCAAGTGCACCTACATTTGTTACTAATTCCCCAAATGAAAAGAGAGAGAAATGTTTGTGCATGTCAGTGAAATGACACTCCTTTTTATAAAAATACAGAAGTGTGTGTAAGTTATTATGTAGAATGGTATGAACATGGCACAGCCTATATATATATATATATATATATATATATATATATATATATATATATATATATATATATATATATATATATATATATATATATATATATATATATATATATATATATATTTTTTTTTTTTATCTGGAGTGGAGTAAGGTAATCAATGGGGAATTAGTCTTCAAACTGCAGACAGCCTCAAGGCCTATCCCTGCATTCTGTCTCCTACATGCTTTTGAGGGGAGATCTATGCCTGGCATACAGGGCATTGTCAGACCCCACTCTGATGGACCTCATGCATATCCACAAAACAAACAGTACCAGAATTACCCATTCTAAAGACCTAAACCTTGCCTGTGATATAATTAGGACCTGCTGGAGAGATAGCTATGTATCCCAGAGACTACTCTGTCTATGGAACAGGCTTCCCATCTGTGTGAAGCAGAGTTCCTCTATAACCCAATTCAAGTGCAACTTGGACAATTGGATGGGGAACAGGAAATTCATCCCTGGTTTGGCACCTAAGTCTCTAATGGGCACAGATAACCTGTAAATGGTTCATCTCCCAGACCCCTGCTTACACTTATCAAGGGTATCAGAACTTGTCAGAGATTTGGGATGCATGGCTAGGCTTAAAAAGGCCCTTGTGGTTGTTAGCCTAGTAAGCACCTATGAACCTATGACCCAGAAACAGGTGACTGATATATTTGTTGTGCAAAAGGAAATATTGATAGCTAATGAAAATTTGCCTAGAACCGAACAATCTACATCTGTAACTAGAAATGCTATGATAACTGGAAACACTCAGAGAATATCAACAAGTGAAATAACCTGTTTTAAATGTGAGGGGAAAAAGTGAATTGCTAAATATTGTTTAATTAGCGAGATAATATCTTCTTCTTATTCCAGCTTTTCCCGGTTAGGGGTTGCCACAGCGGATCATCTGTCCGCTCATGATTGGCAGTGGAGTTTTACGGTGTTGAGTTGCCAGCCGGCACCCAAACTTCCACAGAAGGCACACACATGCGCATACTCACACCTAGGGCCTATTTAGAGTGTCCAGTCCACCTACTGCATGTCTTTGGGATGTGGGAGGAAACTGGAGCACCCGGAGGAAACCCACATGACCACAGGGAGGACATGCAGACTCCGCACAGAAGGCACCCCAATATCAAACCAGAGAATCTCTTGCTGTGAGGGGGCAGTGCTAACCGCTGCACTACCTTGCTGCCCTAATTAGTGAGATTATATGTAAAAAAGGTTAATTTTAACAATGCTGCTAGCAAAGAAAATATAATGTTGTACCTTTCAAAAATGTGATTTCTAATGGAGTTTGATAAAATAACTGCTAGAACAGTAGAAGCAGCTTATTGCCTCTGTGCCACTCCTGAATTAGCTAAATGTACAGCATTTTGGATGAGAAAGAATTAAAGAGATTATTATATTCTGAAGCATCTTTACACTTATTAATTAACTAACTAATTATTACCTTATACCTACAAGCATAAACAGAAGAACAAGAGAAATATGGAAAGAACATGAGTTCATGGAGACAAGAAAAATATTCTATAACATCCATTGACATTCTGACAGTATTAAGTAAATTACTGTGCGGCTTCAGTACCTAATATAACATATGGTAGCATAACAGGTTAACAATTCCCACAATTCCAGGCACCATGGAAATTGTGAGAGGAGAATGCAGATCTGGATATTATGTGTCCTGAATATACAGAAGGTACAGCATCAGCAGCCATATGGTCCTGAATATACTAATAGTAACCATGTTGAGCCCAGCAGCCATCTGGCATACTATGAACAGACTACCAGTACAGTGAGAATGCATGTTGAACACCACCATATGTCATCTGTGGGTACAACTGAAATGCAGGCATGACTACTCCGAGTTCCATCTGTTAAAACATACAGTACTGATAAAGGAAAAGGGATAGGTGCACAAACTTCAAAAAGAGATAAATCCTGGCTTTGGCTAGAAGGGATAGAAGAGCCTGTGTGTTATCAGAAACAAAATTTGTAAAAGTTATTATGTTAGCAAAAGAAATCTCTACAGAAACTGACAGAGAAGTATCCATAGTATATTATATGGAATGTTGACAGAACATTCCAGCACTGAAGTAATAATGGATGCCTTTGTGGAAACAGAAAGGAAAATATCCAAAGTAATAGAGTTATTGAGAAAGGAAAACCACAGCTCTGTTTTTTCATCTGTAAAATCACAACTAGGATAGTCATAAACTGTACTGTCAGCAGCATATATGTAGAGAAATAAGAAGTTACTGAGGTAAAGAACTGCCAGAACCAAAAGCAGAAGAAAATGAATGGCATACGTTGTCTTTTATAAAAAATGGGAGGAAAAGACAGACCTATAACTGCATTTTTAAGCAAAGAGGCTTTACCCTCCATGTCATATCAGTGTACTGAAGAAAGTTTGCCTAACTTGGCAGATTTTTAGATAAGCAATGAGTATTTCAAGAAATCGCAATGTGAGGATGATACATCGAGCAAGACCAGACAAAACATAGTGAGAGTAGAGGGAGAACCAGGTGGGTGACCCCAGCACATACCCATAATTTGAGGTAAAGAATAACTTGCAACAGAGGGTACATAACAAGAATTCAAGACTGATGGAATTTAAAACAGGGCAGAATGTTAGCATTAGTCTTAGAACCAGAGAATAAATTCCTAGCAAGATGGCAAATGCCGTCTGAGTGGTACAGGATATGAATAAAATAAACTTCAAAATAAGACAAACTGGAAAGAGAACACCAGAGTAAATATATCACTTTTAGTGTGTTAAAATTAAGGAAGGAAGGTGGCTTGGGAACTGAGGTAGGTAGCAAATTTCTGGTGCCATAGAATTCTATTACTAATGTTTAAATAGAGGAATCTTTGTCTAAGTCACAGAAATAAGAAATTAAAGATTTATTAATAAGAAATAAAGACTTTCTTTTTTTTCTGATTTACCCAGTAGAACAAACGTAATTCTGCATTATTATAAACATGTTCCTGTGGAGAGGTTAAACATAAAAGCATCCAGATGACCAGAGTCCCAAAGAATACCATTAATTTAAGAAGTGAGAAAGATGATCTTATACCTTGTGAACACAGTTGTGACAGGTATTATGGGACCAGCACATACTGTGAATGTTCCCAGCTACTGATGTATCCCCTTTGAGGAACGGCATGTGCACTAACACCTACTAGCAAGAATGATGGTGAATTGTGTTAGTATGAGTACCTGGTTGTTCTATGCCAAGACAGCCATTTAGGTTATGTCTGATCAGGTGATCACAGCATGCTGCCCCAGGTTCATCAATGATAGGTGGTGTGGAGGAGATAGCAGTATGTGCCTCTGATTTATGTCCTGCAGGGTGTACCCAGAGTGGAAGCTCAAGAGTAGTGTCCACAGAAATCATTTTGGCCTTGGAATGCATAGCTAGACAGCCACAGGGAGGCAGTGAATGCACCCACGTGCCCATCCAGCATGCCAGTTAGTTTATCCAGGCATTGCACACCCTTGCATGTGTCATCCTGTAAGCAATGCATCACATTAATTGTCTCTGCCATGGCAATAGTGTTAGATGTCTATGCCTACATAACTGCCCTGCATATTCGTGTAATACCCACTGTGACATCCAATTTGGAGAATGAGTAGGAGGCATGACATTGATGTCAACTGGCCTGCCCCTCACTATCTCTTTCTACACATTCTGTATCGGTGCTACAGTTGACTGTCAGTGAAAGAGCAGGGTAGGCACTGCATCCTGTTTAGGGCTACTGGGTATGACATGTTCTGCCACATCCTTTTGAAAGCTAGACAGATTGTGACAGGATCAGCAAGTAACAGGGCTTGGCATGGGTGGTAATGCACTCTCTACAATTAAGTGGGACTGTGCCCTCAGACTATGCCAGAATTAGGCTGCCATAATTAACGTCAGTCTCCAATGCAGCACTGACAGCAGACATGACCTTTCTATAGTGGAGGAACCCATGACCATTGTATCTATGATAGTACCTGTGATACCACACTAAGAGCCCTCTGTAAAACTACTAATATGTGACAATCACCCTTCCCAAGTACTCCAGCAACATTACAGGTAACAATGTATATACAGAACATAAGTAGTGTACCTTTTGGTGTATGCCATCATGCCAGCATTTCAGTGGTACCTGTAGATGACATATAGTTGTATTTAACATGCATGCTCACTGCACTGTATGCTACAACTTATTACTGACATACTGAATTACCAACATGGTGCATCTTCAGCAGAGACTTAAGGTTATGGTCAGATTAGCTCCCACATCCATGTCTCAAGCTGGTATTTTATGCCTTTCACTATCTCCAGCCATGTACATCAGGAACACTTCCATGTCAGTAAGGGTCATCTGTGATACTAGGCCATCATCCATGGCAGAATTACATTTGTTGTCCTGTGCTATGGCCAGGGCCTTCATGGGGGCATGCATAATCATATCATTGACACTACTATGGATCTGTTGTGCAGATATGTTCTGGCAGCTGACAGTGTTAACATAAGCAAACACCTCACATCACATACACTACCTGCTGGCCCAGTTGGCCCTGTAAGTGCAGGACCTGCAATAACACTTTGGTCTCCACCAGGGAGAACTTTGTGATCCACTGCAGCTTCTTTAGAAACAAGGTGAGATCTTAGGCAAATGATCATGAGGACCATAAGATACCACATATACCTTTAAGTAGACATACATAAAAGTATGTGCCTCTCTGTTCAAGCACCATGTCTGTATATGTGGATATATACCCATGGTCAGTGAGCAGGCCCAAACATGCTCAGTTTCATCCCCAACATACACGCACAGTGACTGCTTAGGGTGTCACACCTGCCATACCTCAGTATCACAGACCATATCCACATAATGGTCCATTGGGGCAGAAAGGGGAATCACTTTGTTGTCACATGCGCCATCTCAGCCACCATGCTGACCTGAGCACAAAACCCCTAAACAACACATGCCCCAGATTCTGAGCTGCAGCCTGTATCAGTTATTAAGTGTACCATCCCTATTGCACCCCATTCATGATATGTGACACCCAAACCATTGATACAGAGTGTATGCAGTTCAACACATCCATCTCCATCTGAGTCATCTTCCAAGATACCTAGTCTGCTTCCCACTGTCCTGTAACTATAGATATGGTGGGCTACTAGTGCCTTAAACTGCATTTTGTCTGTTCTCTGTCAACATTTGAATCTTCTCTTTCTTCCCACCTACCTGTCACCAAGGTGTTATGGAGTAATCCCCAATCTAAAGATATTACACATATCAAGTCATCCTTTCCACCTGCTAGTGAACTGCGTACATATCCAACAACAGACATTGAACACCTATTCTCTGTAGGCCAATGTACTTCTTTTCTTTTTGATCCATCATAACCATTCCTATCTTTGCCATTCCTTGTTAGCAAGTAGTTAAGGTGTAATATCCCCTAGTGAAAATAATATTAGACATCTCAGGTCACATTTCACACTTGCCATTGACCTGTGTGCCCTTACACTAACAGATGTAGAACACATCTGTATGCTGTACAACAGTGTAATCCTAAAACCATTTACTATACTTGAGAAAATTAAATAGTGAGATGAAAATCACAATGGTGGAGGGTTTTATATGCTAATTAGGGACTCTTAGCACGAAAACTACCCTAATGAGGCAATTAAGGTTAAAAGTCTGTGAATCACACAGTTAGCAGAATGCATACAGTGTGGTATGGAGCTTGTGTCTGCCTGAGCATATGCACTATGGACAGTGAAGCAGTTTTAATATGTCTGGACAGCTCTGTGAACTTATAGCTGCAGACTTCTTGTAATTCCCTCTGAAGCTTATAGGGATGACAAGGCACTGCAATGCACTAATAATAATATGGCACCAGCTTAATAGCTAAGAATTCCATACATATTCAAAAAACTCATGATGTTTTCATCACAGAAATCAATCTTGTATCACAGCTTCCAATTATCTGATATAAAGAATTACAAAATTGAGGGAGATAGTTCTGCAAAGTTGATTGGAATACTAGCCACGTTGACTGGAGTAGTGATCAGCTTGACTTCCAGTTGAAAACTAATGTTATCTCTTATAAGAAAACCTTTGCATCGTTCAAGACTGACCAGACCCATCTGGAGACTGCAAGGTATTCCCTTCTTCTTTATGGTTTTAAAGAGTAGACAGACTGAGCCACAGGAAGCCCTTTATTATTTATTTATTTACTTTCATTAATACACATCTATTGTGAAGCCTGGAATACATGAATCAGAAATAAAGAAACAGCATTAATACTGGGAAAACTGACATCTTCAATAATCATAAATAATCATCTATAGCATAATGTACAAACCTTAGTATTGAATGGCAGTAGTATAGAAACTGATTCCATAAATGCTTCAATATTTTATAAATTATGAAAATTAATAAAAACAGAAATGAAAAACATGGTGAACTGCTTTACATATGTTATAAAATTACAAAGGACTGTCTCAGCAAAAGAGTAGAACATTGCAGTATCTATCTTGATAGGGAAAAGTCCCCTGTTAGTTATTTTTTTTCTCTAGCTAGTCTTCCTTTTTATAGTGAGGAAAATATCCCTAAGCCATCCTCATATTGGCATGTTAGAAACTTCCAGAACTATACTATTTAAAAAAAAAAAAAAAAAAAAAAAAAGCTTTGTTATCCAGTATGAGCAAATAAAGGCCCAAATGCCCAGAGTCCATAGTGTTACATTGCTTACTTACTTTCAAGTTTCCTGCACCTTTGAACACCCCCGAGGGAGTTTCATTTGCAGGATGAATCAGTCTGGTCAATCTCTAACTGTCAAACTCGGTGTGTTCCTGTGTGTGTGTGTGTGTGTGTGTGTGTGTGTGTGTGTGTGTGTGTGTGTGTGTGTGTGTGTGTGTGTGTGTGCATCCATGTGTATGAATGTATGTGTGTGTGTGTGTGTGTGTGTGTGTGTGTGTGTGTGTGTGTGTGTGTGTGTGTGTGTGCGTGTGTGCATCCATGTGTATGAATGTGCGTGTGTGTGTGTGTGTGTGTGTGTGTGTCTGTGCTTGTGTGTGCCCATGTATGAGTGTGTGTGTGTGTGTGTGTGTGTGTGTGTGTGTGTGTGTGTGTGTGTGTGTGTGTGTGTGTGTGCGTGTGTGTGTGTGTGTGTGTGTGTGTGTGTGTGTGTGTGTTTGTTGAAGGGGTGGGGAGACTAACATTTATGCAGTAGTTTTATACAAGTGTCTTCAGGTATATATCTGCTGCCACTTCCTTTGTTTGTCAGTTGTTGAGCCCTCCCCTAGGATATCCTAAGTCTGAATTCCTGAAATTGATGTGTGTTGACCAGTATATGTTATGTATAGATAGAGTTTACCATAAAATCCCGATGCCTTAGTGACTGATGATTCATTTTGCCATTGAGAAAGGTGTGGAATAAGAGTTAACTTTTCCTGATTAGCCATTTTTCGGAGATGCCGAGTTAGCAGCTTTCTGCTCAGGAGCTTCTCAGATGTTCAGAACTGCAAATGTGCACAGATTTGAGAAGCCATATTCACTTTTTAAAATCTCTGCTGCATTTCCACTGAAATCAATGAAATATTCTGAACAGTTCACATTTGTGAATGACATATACATTTACTGAAAGTAACATCTGCAGTGTTTTTAAGAAGAAATAATTACATTTAACAAAATTTTCTGCATATTATTCTGAAAGACAATTACAAGCTTCTCTTGGATTGACTCAGTATATATAACTATAAGTATAGGCTGTTCCTAAAGCTCATAGTTTTGGATTGTACTCTGTGTCAAAGATGCCTTATTTTATCTGGATTATAGCTTCTCCCAAGAGTATTTGGCTGTGAAAACAGTAAACTTTACATTTGTAATTAAAGCTTTGAAGTGTGTGTGGTAGAAGGTGGCTTTGAAACAAAAGCTCAAACCTGGTATTCCTTGCTTTTGATACTGTGGAATTGCTATTTGGAATTACAAGTGAGAGACAGATAAATGAAAGTAATTCATTAACTAGTGATAGAGCAAGATAAGTTGGTATACCATATGTTAAGACCCCTTTATTTTGCATTTCACTATGCAAGTGTACATCTGCTTGTATAGGTAATTTTTCAAAATATACTACTTATTTTTAATTTATTTAATAAAGAGTTTTATTCATCTAATTTCAAACCCTTGTTTTTTGTTTTGGTGGCTTAGCAGTAGTGTTCTTATCACTGTTGCTGGATTATTAAAAAAAAGAACTGGGGTTATATTCCCATAACAGGTGCATGGTTTATTTTTATTTATTTATTTACTCGTTTTTATTTTACATGTCTTTACCATTGAAGTCCGACTGGCAGGGTTGCCAGTTTTCAGCAGAGGCCCGGGGAGAAAAGCTCCACACAATATAAAAAAGTACAAGAATGAATGACAATACAATATGACAGCCCAAGCATGAGAAAAGATTTACAACAATTTAGAAACGAAACTAAGTAACTTGTCAAAGATTCCCACATGAGCATTAATGGTACAGTTAAGAGATACGAATATTAACAACTTTGTCAAACAAACAACAATGTTAAACCGAAAAACTCAATACAAAACTTCCATGGACATTAGTATATCTTGTGTTGCAAGATTTTATATGGGTTGGAAGTTCTGTGAAGGCTTTATACCAAATATATATATAGAAGATATGGGATAGAATGTCCTTAAAGGAATTAGCCCCTATTTTCATTTTCCAGTACTGAATCTGTACTGCACCATAAAGGGGATGGGGTGGGGTGGGGTGCTACAATCCTGATTGGAACTATCCTTCAGATGAGATTTTAACTTGAGGTTTCTTCTGACTGAGGTGGTAATATCTCAGGTGGATGTAAAATATCCCATAGCTTGTATCAAAAGGAGTAATGCAAATTTCCCTGCAGTACCCTGGCTAAATTTCCTCTTATCAGTATGAATACCACCATGGGTCTTCCCTGGAAAGAGGCCATTGGGAATAACCTGGTCAACAAAGTATAAATAAATAAATTTGTAACTGATACAGTGGGACAGCTGGGTTGCTGGGTATTTGCTGTCCTGACTGGACTAATATGTGATGAATAGGTATATAAATCCACATTTGCACCCCAATTATATGTGACAAACAATTGCTATGGCCTCTTCATCCACTGTTCAGTGCATCTCCTGGTGCATTGTAAAGCTCAACAAGCAAACTTCAGCCGAATAACTCTGAAACACAATCATGCCATACTTCCTATCTAACAGGCCACACAAATAAGCATATTGCATATCTTTCCACCCTGCATGCAATTCAGATATTCCTGATTCCTCCCACCCTCTTATATCTGTGCATGCAGTTCTTAGATAATACTGGGTTGTACTATACTGACAACAAAGACATAAAGCATTAGGACACAGATGGGGATATTTACAGCACTTTCAATTGTAGGCTAGGTGAATATGTATATATTGCATTACATAACCTTGATACATATGTGCATGCTATATAAGGCTTTAGTACTGAACAGTCTATATGTATCTAGATATGACTGTTATGTTAAGTCATTATTTATTGTTGTTACAGCATTCAGGTTTGTGGAAAATGTGGTGTACAAACCCCCTCCATCTTTCTGATTGAGAAGCACCTCCACACAGCAATGGGGCAATTACAATACAAAATATAATATAATGGAAAAGAATGGTTGTAATTAGTGGCTAGGAAAGTAAAAAGATACATTTTTGGGCTTGTTGCATATCCATTATATGAAGTATGGCAAACCCCCCACAATCCCAGCACACAGGTATTCTGGTGCACAAAGTGCACGATACCCTCTCTGACACTACGCTGAGATCCACGCAGACTAACTTCATCTGTGTCTCACTGTTTCCCTGTATTGTGCATATATATATATATCAAAGTTGTGGACTCTATGAGCAATATACATAACAATGTCCATTACAGGCAGTGTTTGCAGGTTCTATATATACTGCACACTGATCGAAGAGCATCCACTGCACATTACAGTGCAATGACACCCCCATCCCCATAACAATAATCTTTGCAAAGAATTAATTGTTAATGCTAGTTACATTTCCTTTGGTTGATAGCTTGTTTCATGAAGAAAACCCCCTCACTGGTTATATCTGACCATAAACAAACCACTTTTGATATCCATATTCCGCCCCCCACCCCCGGACAAGAAAACCACCATGAAAAGCTTTTCAAAAGCAAACTTCACATTACTTAAGACTGAGGTGGAAAGTTTCAAAGCCCCCAAGCTGAAGGATAATGCTGTCCAAGCTGCAAAATCCTTTACTAATGCATTCTATGGGCACCTACAAGAATGCATGGATCATGCCATCCCAAGCATGTAGGGAGGGTGGCCTAATGGTTAAGGTGTTTGCCTTACAAACATAAGGTACAGGGTTTGAATCTCACAGGGGATAATTCGCTAGGCTTAAAATGGCTCGCAAGGGCAGTTAGCCTAGTACTAATCTATGAATCTATGAATCTATGAAAAGAGTCACTCCTCCAAGAAAAGGAAACCAGTCTGGTGGAAACATGTCATACCTCTCAACCTGGAAACATCAAAAATCTGGACAAGGCCCATGAAAAATAGGTACAAATCTGTACGCTGATTAATGTAAAATTTGCATACATAATTACATAACCCCGCCCACTCCCGTGGAATCGTGGGATACCAACTTTCAAACGGAAACTGAAGAACAGAACCAAAACATAGCACCAGAGTCCCCCTGCAGCCATTCCAATGTCCCATTACTTGGTTATTTTGCCCCATTTACCATAAACACTAATCTGTGCATACTGCTTTACTTCTACAATAATTATTTGGATTATATTTTTACATTTTATAACACAATGCACAAACACTAAGATATCTGCTGAACAAAGCAATACTGTCTCACAATGAAAACAGACTTGGCATTAAAACTTCTCTGCCCTTGAAACTCACATTCATTGAAACAGCATTGAAACCCACACCACATCCAAAGAAAATGCATCTGGCCAGTGGTGGATAAAGATTACCTTCTTTGGGTTATTTTCAAATCATAGGCCCCTTGCACACAAAACAAGAAACATACATGATTTCTTTGATACACCTTTTTGACTTTATTAAATTATATTCCTTGTATAATACAGCACACTTGTTAGACTTAAGTAGACTGCATTTTAAATTTATTGTCTAAACATCCTTCCAGTAGGCAATGAAACAAAACGCATGAACCAGTAATGAGGAAACTGCCCTGTTCGGAACATTTCCATGATAAAAGTCTACTTACACACACACACACACACACACACACACACACATATATATATATATATATATATATATATATATATAAATATATATATATATATATATATATATATATATACTCTCTTATATATATATATATATATATATATATATATATATATATATATATATATATATATATATATATATATATATATATATATATATATATATATATATATATGTATATATACAGTGCAGAATACATTCAAGCCAGGCTATGTCAGTATTTTAAATCGTAAGGGGATGCAGAAACTATGCATGCTTTATGTTACTGTTCAGCGTACAGACACATTTGTAAGTACACATGTTGAGGAGCTTCTTCTTACAGTTGTCATACAGCAAGGTAAAAGATTACAAGACACTGCAAATCAGAACTGAATGATCCATTTCTCAATGATCAGGGGCATAACCCTAGAAAAACAGTGCACTGTAATGTTTCAGGTGAAATTAACCACAGATGCCAGGAAGGCTAGAGCATGAAAGGAGTTTCCCAAGCATTAAATATGGTGTGTGAAAGAAGCCATAGGACAAATTTGTGCCATAACACAGTGAAAGACATGTAGTTCAGGGAACAAGAGCTCTTGAGATGCATGCATATTTTTATGATGGCACAGAATTTATGATACATGCTATACCAGCAATAATGACTGAAGATGTAATGCTAACATCTCACAGTGGCATGACTAAAGTGGAAGGTATGCTTCATACTAGTAGTGAAACCAGGGACGTCTGCCACATGCTGAATATGCCATCTGTAATATTAGTAAGTTACTTCAGAACATACTCTAAATATGCTGACATTGTCCACTTAGTACTGTATTCTGTATGCCAAGCAGCTACGATGACATTTATAGCCATTTATCTTGTTCTCCTGTTTTTGTACTTCAACATTACAATTAAAGATGCTGACAATACAAGACACACTAGGAGGATGTTATAGCAGGTAGGCCCCTAGATTCACAAAAGCCTGGTACATCACTATGGGATTCACATAAGCAGACTACTTTGAGAGTGAGTGAGCCGCTGAGAAAGGCTAACTCTAGCAAGAACAAGCTGGGGCAGTAGTATCGTAGGCATGGTATTCATGCAACTACGAGAACTGATGGATGACGATCTTTCCACTGCCATGTTGGCATGTTGTTAAGGTAGTGTAGAATATTGGTATTGCAATTGTTTACAAATACGCATGTTTGAGTTTAGCGGAAAGTATTGTAATATGATTATTTCTTCGTGATAATGCTGCAATGATGCCGTGAGTGTCAGTTGCATTTTTGTATTGTAGAACTAATTAAAAAATTTATTTTTTTCACAACCCCAAATTCCATAGTGCCTGTTGACTAGTCACATATTAGGAGTACTTTGAGTAATGTAAGTTTTAACTGAAAGACATGCACGACTAAGTTTTTCATGACGTCATCTGTTGTTGCTTACTAGTGAGCAGTCGTGCAGAAGTGAGCATGTACATTTCCTTATTTTTTGGTCATGTATTCAGGTGGTTTACATTGCTATCTGATTATGGTGATTTTTAATGATTTAAAAGATGAAGTAAAAGGATTTGCAGTAATACGCATTACCAAGAAAGGAATCTTTAAATAAATACGTTTTAACTTTAAGGTTTGGTTTATTTAATAATTTCGTGTAGTCCTTTTTGACTGTTGTCACAAAATCGGGTTTTAGAATACCACACTATTTTATTGCAAACAAAGTCTTGGAGTTTGAGAGTTACTCACTCACTCACTCACTTTTAAGCAGTACCAGTAGAAGTCAAGTCCATTCTCTCAGCTCACAGCAGTTGTTTCTCCACTCCTTCTCCTTGAAGAAATTAAGTTTCCTTTTCTGTCTGCAGCAACAGTTGTTCCTTTCTGTTCTCGTACCAGCAGAGATAGATCCATGTAGAGCCATACATAGCACTCCATTCTCCATGCAGATAGTTCCATTCAAACAGCTGGAAATGTGTGGATGTGAGCCTTTGAGCTCAATTCTGACAGGCTGACAGCGCTGACATCATCGCGCACGTGATGACGTCAGCCAAAAAGCACGAAAAAAAAATTCAAAACAAAAAGCTGGAAAAAATTGGAAATGAAGGGGTGTCACTCAGGAACTGTGACACCGCATCATTTGAACCCCAAAACTCGGTAAAAACTGAGTAATTCGGTACAGTTGGGAGGTATGCATGCCATAAACAAGCTATACAATAGAAGGAGGAAACTAGTACAGAAAAGAGTAAAATCCCTAGAAGGGAAGACATCCCTGATCAGTATCAGCAAGAAACTACGATCCCTCACAAAATCATCCAGAGCGAGCTTTGAAAGAAAAATTGCCAAGGACTCCAAAGATAACCACAAGGCATTCTTTAGCTATGACAAGAATCTAAGTGGCAATGCTCAGATCTGCTCAGAGTTAATGCAGAATGGTGCAAAATACACTGAACAGACCAATATCACCAACATCCTGGCAGAGAGGTTCAGTGCAAACCTCACTCCACTCTCAACCCCAAAAGGGCCCATAACCATAACAGACGAATGTAGAGTCCCTGAAATCACAGACACTCAGGTTAAAACAGCCCTCTGAAAAGTCAAAAACACAACATCAATGGGACTGGACGGTGTCCCAGGCTGCATCCTACATGAGCTCAAAGACGAACTAACCCCTCACCTAAACACACTGTTCAAACTCAGCCTCTCCACAGGCTACGTACCCATAGAGTGGTGCACAGCAACGGCTATTCTGATCCACAAAGGTGAAGCCACAACAGACCCCAGGAACTATCACCCTATAAGCCTGACTAGCTTGGTCTGCAAGGCTATGGAGCGCATCATCATGGAATTCATTAACAGACACATTGGGAACCTTCAAACACTGGACCCTAGCCAGTTCAGCTTTGTTAAGGGTAGATCATGCCTCGTAAACCTGGTGGACTTCTTTGAGACAGTTACCAAGTCTATAGATGAGGGAAAGGTGGTACACACAGCCTACCTAGACCTCGCTAAGGCCTTCGACACCATTCCCCATTCTGGTATTACAGACAAGCTCACCAGCCTGAATATAAACCCCTACATCACAAGATGGGTTGCCAGTTGGCTCACGGACAGAACCCACATGGTGAGAGTTCCGGGAGCTATGTCCAACTCGAAACCGGTTACAAGTGGTGTTCCCCAGGGCTTAGTCCTAGGACCCCTCCTGTTCGGCATATACTTCTCAGAGGTACAGGCAAGCACAGGAGGACTATGGCTGACCAAGTTCACAGACGACTGCAAACTAGGGGCTATAATTGACTCTCCAGCTGACACAGACATCCTCCAAGAGGGTCTCACTGAGATGAATACCTGGTGTCAAAATCATGGCCTCAAGCTAAATGCCAAAAAGTGCATAGTCATCCCCTTTGGAAAAAACAAAGTACCCACAAATTACCACATAAGTGGTAGTCCACAAATATGGAAGACGTAATAAGGGATCTGGGGACCCAAGTAGATAGTAATCTCATCTTTGATAATCACATTGCCAAAGTGATTAGAAAATCCTTCTACATGGCCCACCTAATCACAAAAGGGTTCACACCCAGATCAAAAGAGGTCATTGTGCCCCTCTACTCATCACTCATCAGACCCATCATAGAGTACAACGTCCCATTTGGGATGGACCTTACAAGACACCTGCAACAGCTGGAAAGACTACAGAAGTACCTCACAAAGAGGATCACTTGCCTCAAACAGATGTCCTATGCAGCTTGACTGAAGAAACTCCAGCTGTACTCAGTTGCATACCGCCTACTCAGAGGTGATCTCTGCCTAACATACAAGGCCATGTCCAACCCAGAATTGATGGACATGCTCCACCTAAAGAAAACCTTATCCCCTCAAACCACATGCTCTAGGGATCTAAACCTCACCACAACAATAAATAGGACGTGCTGAAGGGATAGATTCCTGTCCCAGAGATTTCCCATGCTTTGGAACAAGATCCCAATCTACATTAGGCAAATCTCCTCGCTAACACTCTTCAAAAGAAATCTTGATGAGTGGATGGGAAACAGAAAGTTTACCTCAGGGATCAGTTCAATGGCTCTGCTGGACAGAGGCACAGGGAACTAATCTAATGGGCCGGCGAAAGCCAACACATTCTGGCTAGGCTTATAAATGCCTTCGGGCAGATAGCCTAGTACCTACCTATGAACCTATGAACCTAAGAGTTGTAACACTGTCAAAACTCATCAAAATTGCAGTCAACTTGTACTATAACTGACTAACATAATGTTGCATATAAAGTACAGTTTTAGAACCTTCATTTTGGTTGGGGTTGTTCGACTATGGAGTTATATAAGAAAGGGGATATAAGAGTGAAGTCTCCACATTTTGGGGTGTGGCGAGTTGGGCCCGCCACAAGTAAAACCTGTTTTCTCTGCATGTATGTGTTTGGAGTGCTGGTTTGCTTATATGTGTAAAAGGAATAGGCTGAATACAAATGTGAATGGTAGTGCTTGACAAGTGAGTTGTTTTGTTACTTTTTAAGACTGCTAACTGGATTTGTTGCTTTTTCCTGTTGTTTGTGGAGTTTTCTGTTGGTAAATGTGTGTTTGCATGTGTGTGCGTGTGTGCATATGTATGTATCTTTGTGTGTGTGTGTGTGTGTGTGTGTGTGTGTGTGTGTGTGTGTGTGTGTGTGTGTGTGTGTGTGAGTGTGTGTGTGTGTCCCTGTTTGATATATTGTTGCTGTTTGTGTGAAAACAACCATAACAAATTAAATTATCACTGCATATGACCTTGAGGTTGCTTTCAGCATAGAGGGATGATGTAATTTTTTATCAGTTTGATTTATTTCTGGTTGAGTCTATAGTTTAGATGTTCCAGTCAGATGATATGGGATGTTGATCTGTTTTGTTTTTGTTTCACTTAATTTATTTTACAAATGTTGGCATTTGTGGGCAATTGATGGACACACATTATAAAATACGATGTGGAGAACTTCAGAAACTTTAATGCAAGTTGTCAGGAATGCCTGAGTTTTCTTGCAATGCACAGTTTTTCCCTTTCCCTGGAGTGTTATATAACACCAATCAAAAACTGGAAAGCATCTCCTGCTTCTATCTGAACTAAGCATAGCCTAGAAATGTAAGGGATAAAATACAATGCATTTTGTTTTTCTCTCAGTGTCACTCTGTGCTGCAAACAGCTACGTATATGACTGTGTAACAGCTTGTAACACTTCTAGGACATGGCAGAGAGTCTCCAGGGGTATTTGTCACATCTGTGCTAGTCCATGCTTTCTTGCTGAGAGACAGCATGGGACTGAATGATAGGGGTTTTGAAGAAAAAGCTCCAGGGTATGAACTGACTACATCCACCCTTGAAAATCAAAGGAACAAGACAAGTGAGGCTTTCACTGTTAAAAACAGTGTTCATTTGTCATTTTTGACAAACCAATTCATCACTGGAGAGAAACTGCCTGGCCAGAATTTGATTTTTCTACCTGGGGCTTTCATTTCTGTCTTTAACTGTAATGGAATAACAGCCTTGCCACCTTTTCATAGCCTTTTCCCATGGTTCTGTAATAAATATATGTCTCTACTTTATAGTAAGCCACTTTGAAATAGTTTACAGACATACTGTAAATGCAGAAAGGCTTCTATGTCAATAATGATTGAAAGCTGCTTTTCTTCAAAGTTAATGTATTCCTCCTATAGTAAACTGATTTTAGCAGTATGCAGGGACAGTAAAACTTTTTTTCCTCACTAAAATTATTTAAAAATAAATATGCTGACAGAAAATTGTTCCTCCTGTTTTTGTATACTGTTTAGGGAGTCATCTTATCTTATTAATATTATATGGTAATATAAGCAGAGGGCCACAGTTCTGCAGTAGTATATGACAAATATTTACTTACATAATGGCAAACACAAACAGTCAGAGGTACACACACACACACACACACACACACACACACACACACACACACACACACACACACACACGTTTGAGAATACTTGCATGCATACACACATATGTATGCTTGCACACATACACACACACTCACACATGCAAACTCACATATGCATATATACACAAATACATATATGTACTCACACTCATGCTATCATACACATACAAGCACGCGCTCACACACACACACACACGCACACACGCACACACGCACACACACACACACACACACACACACACACACACACACACACACACACACACACACACACACACACGCATGCACATGGTAATTTTTCAGTCTCTTTTTCAAATAAAAGCATGGCACATTAGATAGTTGCTGATTTGTCCCCAAGGCCACTAATAAGAAGATGCAACTTATAATGAATAAAGGACTTCTCATTTTGAGAGGCTTCCCAGAAACTTCGGAGATGCTGGTGGCTGTAGGGTTATCATTTCAATGCAAAAAATGAAGTACTTCATGAAAAATACTCATGGTAGTATGGAGTTGTACACACTGTTTTTTTTTTTTGTTTTTTTAATGGGCATAAGAAACTGTAATAATAGTGTGGTTAAACATCTGCTTCAGTGGCCTAGAGGGTTAAAGCCCCCAGTATGGCTCAGATGACTCAGGTCTGATGAGCGGAAGGAAAGGATAGGTGCACCTGTTCTGGATGGGAGGATGCTCATTGATATTCACCCTAAAGGAAGGCATGGTCTAAAGAGGGTAGTTGCCCTTGGATGCTATCAATGGGGGAGGGAGGGGAGTGAGGGAAGTGAGTAGGGCATAAAACAGACAAAAGAAAAAAAAAAAACCTAAACAGAAGCAGAGAGAAGTCAAGCCCTTGGGATACCCTTAGGATACACAACATGACCCAGCAATATTGGAGTAAGTCTGGGGGGATAAAAGAACAGCTGGTAGACCTGGCATGTATGTGGGGCACTGGAAGTTGGGCCAGTAAAGCTGAGGTCCAAGGAGATCAAAAAATAGTGCAGTTAAATTATTTTATATTTTTCCCAGAATTAAAAAAAAAGTTAAATTTTGAAGAAAAATTTTAAATTGTCCAAGTGCTCCTATAGACCTCTGTAATGGGTAAATCAAATATTAATTAGCTTATTTTTCTGTTGTTTTTTTTTTTTTTTTTTCAGGTGGCATGCTTGAACTCTAAATACCGCAACACTCTGGTATTTGGAAATAGTAGGCAATAAAATATGCATTCTTTATTTTGGTAGCCCTACATAGGTCGAGATTAAAATTGCTTTCTACCATTGTCCCTTGATCATGAACAAAGGTTTAGTTTTTCATGATATGACCACTTATTTTATTATCATAATTTGCCTTTTTTTAACCAAATCTCACATTGCTACATTTAGTGAAATTAAAGGTGAGGTCATTATCACTGTGCCATTTGTGAATTGTTTGTAGTCCATCTTCAAGGACTTAAGCATCTTTTACTGAAACAACTATGTTATCCATTTTGCAGTTATTAGGTATTTGGCTCTCCATAGCCAATCTCCTACTTTTGTATATAAGAAGACTAATTTAAAGGAAGTGGCCCCAATATAGAGCCTTGTGGTATATCAGTAGTTACCTTTTTTTGTAACAGAAAGTAAGCCTTCCACCTTGAGTCTACAACAGGTGTTTGCATGTTAGTAACTCACGACACACTTGCTTGCTGCCACTTGCTTGAAAAATCAAGCGTTCAGACTTCCACTATCCCAATCTTCTGATTCTACGTAGCACTCCCAGCACATGACCCTATAACTTTGTATAACCCTAACATCCAGAGCTCTAACTTTAAGACTAAATCTGTAATTTATTCACAACCTGAGTAATCACTCCCTTAACCTAAAACTCCTGTCCCCTCCCTAACCTTACAGTCTCTGATTGCTCCTAAATCTAAAACTCCAACCCCCTCACACCTACATTCATTGATTGGTCCTTAAACCTAAAACTTCCTTCTCACTCACTGACCCTCAAACTCCTTTCCATCTCCCTAACCCTAAAGTTCCTCTCCTGCTCCTTTTCCAAGGCTGATTCTCCAAACTCCTATTCATGTTCAAGCATGGACAGCATCTTGCATTCATGATAAGAAACTCAAGTCCCTGGCTTTGAGACCATGGATTTTGAGCAGCTGGGACTCGAGCACTTGTAGAAAGAACCCTCCACCTTGACTTGCTGTGTCATGTTGCTTAACCAATATTTTACCTACTGTCAATGTAAATAATTTTGCAATAACAGACAATATCTAGCTATAAAAATATATATTTATTCCAAATCACAACTCATGAGAGGGATCAAGACTTTTTTGACATGATCCCAAAGAATTAAAATAAAGACAACTCTTTTATACCTTAAAAGGCATTAGGTGTAACATAAGGCACACATAATATGATACAATTTTAACAAATCAGGATCTTGCAACTACTTGTTCTGTTCACATGAAAAATAAATGTAAGTGAACATATCTTTGTTCTGTTAGTAAATAAGGAGAGTTGCCTCTGGCCGCATTTCAAACTCTGTTTGCTATCTTACAGTCATACTTAGTGATGTTTTGCACTTGAGAAAACTTCATTAGGATAGGATATGGCATAGGCCCCTCTGACATTTTTATGTTGTTTATCTGGTACTATCTTGGAATATTCCACATAGCTTTAGAATTTGCCTTTAGATGGACAGGAAACATATGCCAGCTGCTTTGCTATCTATTATAATAACAGGAAAGGAATTTCAACTGAAGTTTACACATAAAAGTACACTGAAATGCATCTCTGAGCACTCAGAATTACAGAACATAAAAAGAACTTACATTTACTTTAACATGTTTTCTCCATTCGCATTACATTTCCCCCTTTGACACCCTTTTGATGTCACCTTTGATCATGATGTAGTATTGTGTAGGTTATCAACAACAGCATTATTACAGTTGTCAAACTATGCTCTAGGGTGTCTTTATTTTGAAGAAATCATTACATTGTTTTTGCTTTTGTTATAAAACAGTTCACCAATACATTTTTAATTAAAGAATATACTAAAACTGTAAGACAAATTGCAGTTACTACAACAGTCAATATCTGAAATATAATTGTTCCGATATTCCCAAATACATTTTACAACCAGTCAAATAATGTCCATTTTGTTTCATTTCTAATTAGATTTTTATCAGCTGTTTTTTTTCTTGTTCTTCATAGAAAACAGAAATATAAAAGCAAAGATGCTTATCCAAGAGCCTGCAGGGCCCTCTTTAGAAGTTTATATTATATTAAGAGCCTATATGCTTTGCAACACCACAGCCTTAATTTTAATAAGTTCTTAGTTAACCATATGAATATGTTGAGCAGTAGTCAATTCAGTTAATATGTGTGATGAAGCATTCAGTTCCATAGATACAATAATGCAGGAGGAAGGTCAACACCTGTTCAACTGGATGTTGGAGATCAAAGATGTTGGATATACCTGAACCAGTTAATGGGAAGTCAGGAATAGCTATCATCTCCATAAATGTAGTCAGCATGCTCATACCTTGTCGAATGCTATACGATTTTAGTTTGAGTTCATTTAAAACATGTTCATGTCAAGTCACATTACATTTGTTGTAGCCTACACAAACTGTCCCCTATGTTACATAGTATGTATTTCCTGGTGGGGATACTGCTAGTTAAAAATATACCTTTTCCAAAAAAATATGAAAATGCTTTGCCAAGTTAGTTTTTTTTCTCCAATGGTGTATGTTCAAAATCCATTTCAAATGCTAGAACTGGAATCATACGACTGTCTCCTCTGGAGTGTTCAGGCACAAATGCACAGACCTAGCAATTGCTGATGTTAAGATTTGCAGCATATTGATGAAATACTTGTAGAAAGAGGTTTTATCCGCAGTGTTGGTGCTGCGGTAGTGTTGTCGACTCACAGTAAGACACTGACCGGTTCGACTCTCAGCTAGAGCGTCTTCTGCATGGAGACATGCGTGAATGGGCGTACCTTCGTTGAAGGTTGTGCGTTAGGGCTGGCAACTCAGCACGTAAAAATCAACTGCCAATAATTAGTGGACCGGAGTTCCGCTGTGGCGACTCCTAACCGGGAAAAGCCGAAAGACACAACAACAACAACAACTTGTAGAAAGAGGTTTTCTTTCATCTCAGCTGGAGGAGGAATTTGAACCCTCAGGAATGATGTCATCAGGAGCAGGCAAGGTATCATCTTTCTTCTCCATGGATACCAGGCAGGTCTTCTTGCAGTGGGAAACATGTTTACAATTTGGTAATTCAGCACACAAAATGGAAGTATAAGTTGTATGAAGAACTCCAGGTAAGATTTTTCTTTGTAACACTTTAACAAAAACCCAATCCCCAAACTGCAGATTATGGCAGTGCTGAACTTAAGGTTTGCAGAATGGCTTCACAAGTTCTTTATTGCAAAGTCTGTAAGATAGAAACAAGTTTCGAACAGCAATTTAATACAGCATCATTAGTTAATGTAAGCTCCACATTTTGGACAGGTGAAGCAGATGGCATTCTCATGGGGCCGCCCATACGAATTTCATGTTGCCTGAGCTTTCTCTTTGTATTTACTATTCTCATACTCATGAGAACTAAAGGCAGTGCATGAGGTCACTTTAGATCAGTCTCTTCAAATGTTTTTCCAGCTTAATTTTAATGGCTCTGTTAATGCACTCAGCTACTCGTAAACCAGAAGACTGCAGGTTATGAGGACAGTGGAGTTACAAATTTATGTTAAAAACCTGACACGATTTCTTTACAGTCTCAGCAGTGAAGTATGTGCTTCTGTCAGAATTAATAGTGGGAGGTACTCCAAACCTTGATATAAAACTCCCTCAATAATTTCTTTGCTACAATGTCTGCATGCATGATTTTAGCCCACGTGCCGAAAACAATGCAAACAATCCAGCTGAAGATTCACAAAAAGTAACACATTATAAGACAAGACATATTTCACAATTCTGTACATAATACTAAATTGGAAAATGTGAAGATGGAGCAAACCAGTCATGAATTAGTAAATCTGTTACACAAGTTTTTCATATGGCTGGGTAAATGATATGAACTTATCTGCCAAGGAATACAGACTGAGGTGCCACAATACATCCTTCAGGATGCCAGCATGCCAAATCATTAGACTTCATGCATATTGATTTTATCCATTTTTCTTTCTTGTTTTCTGATGTCTATTCTTGCAAAGTAATTACTATATCAAAATTAAATACAGGGTTCCAAAGTGGTTCAGATACCATAATTACAAAAATCAGAAAACTATTTAACCCAGCAGCTCACTTTGCTGCTCTGTCAGCCAGATTATTAGCCCTTGACAGCATGTAATTTCCTTTACTAAATGCTTGCACTTTTATTACAGCTACATTCTTGGGCAGCAAAAGAGAGTCTAATAATTTAACATACTTTCCATTTTTAATTTCTGTGCCTGTCAGTGTAAGAATTCTTACTATCTACATAGTTCTCCAAAATCATGCACCACCACAAATGCATATCTATGTATGTAAACATTAACCACTTTATCCCTACTAAATTCACATGCCTTAGTAAGTGTGACTAATTTGGCCACTTGGGCTAAAGAAACTCTTTTAAGTCTTTCTTGTATTATCACAGCTCATTCAGTACATAAATTCCAGCACCCAAACATCCTTTTTCATTTTCTGCCACAGGATCTGTTCACAAAGAGCTCTAATTCAGCATTTTAGAACAACAGTCAGGTCCTTCCTAGGAGAAAACAAATGGTTAGCAACAATAATGCAAACATGTATTTCTCCCTCTTCTTCAGCTGGTAGCAGAAATACAGAGCTCAAAACTGGACACAGAACAATTGTGATAGCTGGTTCTGAACTCAGCAGCAACTCATATTTTGTCAGCCCTGAAAAAGAGAAATGCTGTGTTTTTGTTTTTAGTAAAAGGGCAGCCACTGCATGGGGGACTGCAATCATCATTTCATGTTCTATAGAGTGGCATGTTCTAACATCAGTGCTGCTGCAGCAACTGCCTTTAAGCAAAGTGGTAATCATTTTGGCACTAGATCCAGTGGCATTCAGTAATAAGCCAAATGTTTGTCATCTTCCCCATGTTTTTGAGTAAGCACCCCTGCTGCAAATTCACTTTTTTATTATCATAGAAAAGGAGGATTTTTTTTTATAATCTAGTAGACTTAAAAAAGAAGCCTTTGCTAAAGCTTGCTTGTACAGAGTAAATGATTTTTCCTTACTTTCTCCCCACAGCAAGGGTTCTGGTGTAATTTGTTTTAGCTGGTTTGCCAGTGGTTTTCTTAACTCTGCATAATTTGAAATCTATAGTCTACAATATCCTGCCATACCTAAGAAATATATAAGCTGTTTCTGGGTGACTGTCCATAAAGCTTCAGTTACTGCCTTGACATGTGAAGGTAATATTTGTCTTGGTTCCTTGTGATACTACTTGACCCAGATATTTTACCTTTTGTGACTAAAGCTGTAACTTTTCTCTGCGAACTTAGTTAACAATAAAATAGTATCCTGTTGGCAATGCTGCAGGGCATCTGATATTATAAGTAAATCATCTGCATAGTGTGCTAATACTAACTATCAGGGTATAGGGGTATAGAAAAGAAAGTTGAACACAAATATGTAAGAGAGAAATGAATAGCCCATGGTGGTATACAGCTAAGATTAGTTGCTGGATTAGGGACAACTGGGTAAGAGGAAAGCAATGTCTTATTTATAGCTCTCAGATTATGCACAAACCTGTAGGTGTTTCAGACAAGCTTTTTAATTAGAAGTATGACAGTGTTACAATAGTTTCTAGTAAGGACATTTATTCCCTGCTGTAAATAGAGACTCAGTAACAGGTTGGATTCCCTCTTCTGCTTCTGGCTTCAAGGGATACTGTGATACTCTGAAAATTGGTTTAACTGAATATAGTCAAATTCTTACTGGTTCTGTAAATTTTAACTGTCCTACCACATTAGATTGCTATACCCATATACTTTTAGAAACCTGTTGCAATAATTCCTCATCTGTCAGAAGCTGTGGCATTTATGTTTCATCTTCACTGTTCATTATTGGTCTGCCTCTCCGGGATTTCCACATACACTCACTCCCTGAGGGGTACAATACATGGTACATTCTAGTTTACCTAACATTCTTCCTCATAAGTTTCATGTTTCTCCTGCTGTGCTTTAGAACATGTAAAATGAGTTATTATGAGAGTGCTGTTGTATTGTTTCTTTTCTCTGTCTCCTATCTGCTTTTTCCGCCTGTTCCTATTCTTCTACTTCCTCTTTCTTGGGACTGCTTCTATCAGCAAGAGTGACATTAGCAGGTGGACGGACGTCATTTTCCAAGAAAGTGGGTGAAAGGAACAAAGGTGGCCAAATATATTACTTCCAGACATTACTAGGTAAATAGATCCCATATTTCTTTTTCCTGCCATGGTCTTCAGATCACTTACATTTTGCAGCTGTTTCTGGGTGGTGTCTTTTAACCCACCTACTTCAGATTCCTAAAAGCAACCCACTAATCTGTCTTTATTTTGGTTCCTTTTTTATTTTCATTTTTAAGGTTTCCCTAAATTTAATTATTTTAGTGTGACCAAAGGTCCCAGTTTGTAGAAACTGTGGAGTCTCCTTTGTTAAAGCCATAACCAAATTCCTGTAACTTGCATGGTGGAATACCCTTAGGAAGGCTAGGAATTTTACTTCCTATGTATCCCATTATTCCCCACGCTCACTCTCACAAACACGCAGGTAAGGCAGTCTCTGTCTTATAGCCTGGACCACCCTGATATGAATTTACCTTTATGCACACAACACTAACACTGTACTCATGTGCTTAAAACCTTGACTGCATGCAGATTTATATTTCTTCTTTTTTCCTTTATTTTGTTGAAGGTAAGTTAAGTTAAAATCCTTAAATTCTAATACCAATCTACCTGAAGCATTTATACAGCCAGATGAGAACAACACTCTGAGGAGTAGGTTAAAATAATTACTTGTTTGCATGCCATTTTTCGTCAGGAGATTTTCTACACTTAGGACAACCAGCCACTGATGATATCTCTGGTTCAAATCCAAGCCACAGCACCATCTGTTAAGGTAAATAATATTGCAAATACAAACAGACAGAATATCTGGCTATACAGATATAGTATTTATACCAAATCACAACTTATGAGGAGGATAAGAATTTTCTAAAATTATCGCAAATAATTAAAATAAAGACAGCCCTTTTATACCATAAAATATATTAGGTAAAGCATAAGTTTAACAAATCAGGATCTTACAATGATGTTTGCAACTTTTGCTATTCACTGAAAAGTACATGTATGTGAGCATATCAGCGTTCTGTCACTAAATAAGGAGAACTGCCTCTGGTCACATCTCAAACTCTGTTTGCTATCTTACAGTCATACCTAGTGAACTCTTGTACATGAGAAAACTTCATTAGGATAAGTTATGGCATAGCCCCCTTTGACTTTTTGATGTTGTTGATCTGGAACTATCTCAAATAAGTCGACATAGCTATGGAATTTGCCTTTAGACAGACAGGAAACATATACCAGCTGCTTTGCTCTCTGTTACATTAAAATAAAATAAATTTCATCTTAAGGCTGCAGTTAAGATTACATTGAAATGCATCTGTAAACACTCAGAATTAAAGCACCTATATTAACTTTAATATGTTTTCTATATTCCATTTACTGAATTCCATATGAAGTGGCATTAATTTCTGTTAGTTTGTCGACTATTCATTGATAAGGATAATACTGATTCCCTTAGCAAGGTGAAGGCAAGCAAGTATGCCCTTCCAATAATTCTTCACGTGCTAGTTTTACACCTTAAAATGCCACAAGATTGAAAAGGGAAGATTTCTTCTTAGCAAACCTTAGTATTCCATATCTACCATAAGTAGGTCCCAGTATCATTTTTAACAAGCTTCATTGACTCTTCCCATTATTTTACATAGCATACTGGTCAGGTTGACAGTAAGGAGTTAACACTACAGACTTTTGTAGTAACTGAATAATTAAATGCCTTCCAGAAATCTGAGAAAGTTAAAATCCTTACAGTATATGATTAACCCCAGTAACTTTTATTTACAAAACGTTTCATTATGCAGTGTTCATTCTTATTAACTGTAACTAAAGACTCCCTGTTGAAATGTCAGCACTCATACAGGTGAGTACTGACTGAACAAAAGGTCAAAAATTCAAGAGAAGCGTTAATTTTGAACATTGCTCTTCTCCTTTAAACTTTTTTTGGAGAGGGGAAATGTGCCCCTGTACTTCATGATATGGAGGGCAATCCTCCAATACCCACTGAACTTATACATAGATTTATATCTGTATATCTATCTATCTATCTATCTATCTATCTATCTATCTGTATACCAATGCCAAGATCACCAAACCTTGGAGAAAAGGGAATATTCTGGGAAATGTTAGTCTCAGACTTAATATATATATAAAAGTCCATTGTTCAACCATTCAGACTCCATGTTTTGGGACTTGCTCTACCGGGTCCTGATATTTCAAATGGTTACTGCAATGAAGTGACATTTCATGTTAACTAGAGTAATACTTCATTGGAAAAAAATGATTTCTTTATTGGTCTCACTACATGAAGATGTACGTCGCCTCTTTTCTTTTTAATTATGCTGAATTCAGTACTTGTTAACTTTTTTTTCTAATATTATGATTTCTAAAAGTTTTGTCATCAAAGGTTCAAGTTTGCTCATAAGAAAAAAAATCACGGATTAAAAAAAAAAAAAAAAAACATTTTATCAGTGTTTGTCCAGATACAGCCCTGTGACAGTCTGGTATTGTTATGCACTCCTTAAAATGATTTCCACTCAACATTTTCAAGATATTCTTTTCAGTAGCTCATCTCAGAGACTTTCTAATGTACGCATGAATATTTCCAAGATTTTTAACAAGAAGTCAAAAAAGCGTCATCCTTCTGGGTCTGAAATCCAAATAATTGCCAAGTCAGAGTACTATTCTTCATCAAAAAAGTCCATCATCAGTTCTCATAACCACAAGAGTACTCAACATTGAAAAGACCTTCTCCATGATATGAATGACTATAGCAGCATGCAATATTTGTAAACCTGAAAGCATATTAATGACCTTTTGTAAGAGTCAGCCTACTCATAGAAATGGTGAAACTGGCTAGAAGAAATCTCCAAGATTGCGGGAGCTGATCCACATACTGGTGAAGCAAACCTGTTAGCTGATATAATATTTTGAAATTGTTCCAAAAATGGTTAAGCATTTTCTCAGGTGTTCAACCTAAGAGATCCTTCTCACTCATTAGTTAAGAACAGAGTATTTTTAAGTAGTTCACATCACCATTGCTTAGGTTACATTTTGGCAAGTTTTATTGCTGAAGTCTATTATAGCATTTTGGCTCCTTTCACATGGAAGAAATGTTTACTCCCTCAGATTATATTGCAATTTCTAGGTCAAAACTTTGACAGAAAGTACAAGTTATACTGTGTTTCACTGCTCATCATTTTTCAGAGTTGCAGTGACACCAGAAAAAATATGAAAGTAAGGAAGTGCTTTGGATAAATCTCCCACATAAAGAGGGCCAGTGACCTTTCACTGAAAAAGTGCTTCAGGTCCTTTCTCCATGTGCACAAGTTTTGTCAATATCTGTTCAGGCATGAGAACACATTTTCAGATCTTTATGTTTCATGCAGTTGCAGTCTTGATGGCTAACTATGAAGAATTTCACAGAGATGCTGTGGATCCTAGAAGCCAGGAAATGAAAAAGAGAAATAAGTTAATGACATGATCAGAGTGGCATCCATTACAAGTTGTTTTCCTAGAAAGTTGCTTTCTGATGGTGTTCACTATAGAATCCTGAATCAGTTTGAAGAAAAAGATCGCACAGACATGCTATAACATAAAGTGTGCAGCTCTCATTAAAATGACATGTTTCACATGACAGTTGAAATTTTTTTTTCACATTTCTCTTTATTTTGGAACATTAGATAATGGTGTCTGTTATTTCTTTTCAAAGCTGTAGTCTGCTGAATATAGTAATCCACCACCAATCTCTTTAGCAGTATGTCCATGTATGCACAAGCAACAAAATGAAACATTTCTTCCACAAACCCCTCAGCAGTATGTCCAAGTGTGCAGAAGCACCAAAATGAAACAATTTCCAAAGTAATTTTTCAGCAGCCTGTCCAAGGATGCACAAATACAAAAATGGAATGCTTACACAAATGATCCCTTCAGTAGTATGTCCAAGTATGCACAAGCACCAGAATGAAACATTTCCACCAATTATGACTTTAGCAATATGTCCAAGTACATACAAGAATCAAATGAAACACTTCCAGCACCGATCCCTTTAGCAGTATGTGTAAGTTCCCACAATAACAAAAATAAAACACTTCCCTCCAACCACTTCAACAGTATGTCCAAGTGCACACAAGCAACAAAATGAAGCATTTCTGCCACCAATCCCTTCGGGAGTATGTCAAAGTCTGCACAAGCAACAAAATGAAACACTTCCACCATGAACCCTTCAGCAGTATGCACAAGTACCAAAATGAAACACTTACCCCAGTGATCCCTTGAGCAGTATGTCCAAGTATGCATAACACCAAAAAGAAACAATTCACCTGGCAATCCCTTCAGCAGTATGTCCAAGTATGCATAGGCACAAAAAATAAATATTTCTGCAAATGATCACCTCAGTGCTAATTTCCAAATATCCACAAAAAGCAAAATTAAACATTTCCCCCATTGATCCCTTTAGCCATATGTCCAGGCATGTACAAGCACCAAAATGATAACTTCCCAAGTGATCCTCTCAGTGATATGTCCAAGTATGCTCAAGCATTAAAATGAAACATTTGCCCAAGTGACCCATTCAACAATATGTCTAAGTAGTAAAGGCATCAAAAGGAAACATTTCCCCATGATCCCTTCAGTGGTATGTTCAAGTATGCCCAAGAACCAAAATTAAATATTTCCTCAACGATCCCTTCAGCAATATGTCCAAGTATGTGAAAGAACTAAAATTAAACATTTCTGCAAATGGTCCCTTCATAAACATGTCCAATTGTAAATAGGAACCAAAATGAAACATTTCCCCCATCAATTCCTTCAGAAGTATGTCCAAATTTTCACAAGTACCAAAATGAAAAAAAAAAATCCCCCACCAATCCCTTCAGCAATATGTCCAAGTATGTACAAGCACCAAAATGAAACATTTCCCCCCCAAAAAAAACCTTCATTAGTTTCAAGTATTCACAAGAACCAAAATTAAAAATGTCCTCCCTCAATTCCTTCAGCAGTATCTCCAAATGTTCACAAGCATCAAAATGAAACATTTTCTCACCAGTCTCATCAGCAGTATATCTCCGTATGCACAAGCAAGAACCAAAATGAAACATTGTCCCACTGATCCTTTTAGCAGTATGTCCAAGTATAAGCAAGCAGTAAAATGAAACATTTACACCAACAACCCTTTTAGTAGTATGTCCAAGTATGCACAAACACCAAAAAGAAACAAGTCAAACAATAATATGTCCATCTACTCACCAAATCACCAAAATAAAACATTTCCCCAAGTGTCAGTGCTTTGTCAAGGTATCCACAAACACCAAAATTACACATTTCCATCACTAATCCCTTCAACCGTATGTCCAAGTATGCAAAGGCCCAAAATGAAACATTTTAAGAAGAAACTTCACAGTGTGGAGGGTGTGAAATTCACTCCTTGAATTATGTTATGTTATGTTATGCACCTACTTCACTAATAACAATTGATCTGTAAAATACATACTGTAAAATAATAAAATAGAAAATAGTAGGTAATCCACAATTGAGTTAAAATTGAATATCCTTTATTGAAACACAAAGACTTTGAGGGATACCTGAGATTTTTCTTTTTGAAAATAAAACATTTCTATCACTGATAGCTTCAGCAGTATGTCCAGGTATGCATAAGTACCAAAATGAAACCTTTTCCCACCTGATCCAATAGAATTCAATAGCCACAAAGATTCAGATGCTTACTTCATGCCTAGGATGGATGAAGCCCTAGGGCAGCTGGGTAGGGCTAAGTACCTTACCATCATTGATCTTACCAAGGGTTACTGGCAGATGCCCTTGACTCCCAGTGCTACAGAGAGGTCAGCCTTTGTGATTCATTTTGGCTTGTATGAGTTCACAAAGAGGACCTTTGGGATGAAAAATGCCCCAGCAACTTTCCAGAGGCTGGGAAATTGTATCCTAGCAGGAGCAGGAGATTTTGCGCTTGCTTACCTAGATGATATTGCCATCTACATCCATTCCTGGCAAGAGCACCTTCAGCATGTCAGGGAGGTGCTAGGCAGACTAGAGAGGTCAGGGTTGACCATTAAGCCCAGCAAATGTCAGGTGGGTATGGCTGAGGTCTCCTACCTGTGACATAGAGTCTTGAGTGGTAAGATCAGGCCAGAAGCCACCAAAGTGGAAGGCATTCAGGCATGGCCTGCCCCTGTTACCATAAAGCAGGTGACGGCATTATTAGGGGCAGCAGGGTACTACAGAAAGTTTGCCTCCAATTATAGTACCATAGCTGCTCCCCTCACAGACCTGACAAGGAAAAACAGGCCAGATAAGGTAATGTGGACCCCAGCATGTGAGCAGGCATTCCAAAAGCCTAAAGGAGCTTTGGGAGGACCCCCCCCCCCGTGTTAGCCAGTCCAGATTATAGCAAGGAATTTGTTGTACAGGTGGATGCTTTAAACCATGGAGTGGGGGCTGTACTTAGCCAGATTTCCTCAGAGGGAGAAGAGCATGCAGTAGTATATCTCAGTCATAGGCTCCAATCCAGGGAGGAATGCTATGTAGCTGTGGAAAAGGAATGCCTACTCATAGTGTGGGCACTGCAGAAACTTCAGCCTTATCTGTATGGAAGGAAATTCACAGTAGCTACAGACCACAGTCCCTTAACATGGCTACATTAAGCCAGCCAGTGAAATGCCAAGTTACTAAGGTGGAGCCTAGAGCTGTAGGCATATGATATGACAGTACAGCACCACAGTGGGGTTAGCAATGCCAATGCAGGTGACTCTCAAGACAGGGAATGGGGTAAGGTATTCCCGGATAGGTTCAACCCCTTCAAACAATGTTCCTCATGGGTCACTTGAAAAACTAGTTTGAGTTTTTTTTTGGGGGGGGGGTTGTGAGGCTGCCAGCCCAGCTAGCTGGAATTTTGTAAATAATTCAGTGTCATTTGTGAAAATTAATATGATTCATATGTTTGTCTTACAAATGTAAGAGAACTATATGTTATGCGGATATTAAACTACTGGTGGAGAAGTGTGTGTTGAACTGTATGTTATGTACTGAGCTTCAAGAATGTAACCACAGTGTACTCTACTGGAAAAGAACAGAAATATATATAAACTATAGTTTGAACATACAGTGTTAACTTGCAAAACATCAAGAAAATAAGTGGAAATTGTTTTACTATTCTGCTATCTCTGTTTCAGCTCAGAGCAGACACAAAGTCTAGAGCTAGGAGTTTCTTTCTATTGTCTTGAAACAGAAATAATTACTAGGTTTAAACTATAAAAGTGTTTAACTGTTTTACAACTTTGAGTTCTAGGCAAACTTCTGAGAGCTATGTACTTCTCACACAGAGATGCTAAAATTTATGTTGGTATCTGTTAGCCTGGGAACTGAAGGCAGGTGACAAATAGTGATGTCATCAAGCTGACCCAGTAGTAATATTTTGATATTAATTTGAGAACTCTCTCAGAGACTGGGCATTTTGTATTTGTCTTTGGACCTGGAAACATCCATCTTCAGCAGTTCTGCCTTGCTAATAGTAAGTGACTAGGGAAAAGTATCTTTTAGCTACAGATAGGACTATAGTAAAGATTAGTTTAGATGTTTTCTGTATTTGTTTGAGACTGTCCTGCAATGTTGTTTTAAAATATTTCCCGTGATTCTAAACTCTGTACTCACTGTGCTCAGTTATTGAATATTGTCTAGTTCTTTTATTATTTATTATTAAATATATTTAAACCTTTTAATTGTGGCTGGTTTGTTTAGAGATATTTAAGCTCTTAGGGTACTTGCATATGTATTTGGTGGCACTGTATAGGCCAGTCCTAAGTAGCCTTGAAAGTCTTGGTCACACTTACTATTTGAATAATAGTAACATTACAAGGGCCTTAAAGTAGCTGATAAGGGGTTCTGATGGCAGTGATAACTACCTTATGGTCTGGTCAGAAGGGTGCATAGCTAGTAAACCTGTGCCAGTCTTTCCCATGTGTGTGTGTGTGTATGTGTGTCAGCTACTTGGCAAGGGACAAGAAGTACTGGTTGGACAGAGAGATCGTTGGGAAGACTTAGCTTGGAACCCTGGCTAAGGACTCAAATCTATAGCTATGTCAGTGGGGAGTCTTACTGGGGATCTGGAGAAAGAGGGAGAAATCAGCTCCAGACTGACAGTGGTCTCTGTGTGCTCTTAAGGAAAATTGTACTTTACTATGTGTGTACTTGTCATCCTCCCAATGTGGACATCCCTCACTGGTGCTAGTGGTGAAGATTGAGGCTCCTTGATTACTGGGTTAGTGCAAGGGCATCTTCCTGTTCAGATTCTGAATCTTGAATCTCTTCAGGAAAAGAAGAATTTCTCTTTTTTTATCAGAAACTACTTTACAAAGAGGATCAATAGTTTGAATTAAACCATGAGCCATACCCTGTGAACTACTCCTGTCTAAAGAAATTTGAGGAGTTGATACATGATTGGTTTTCTGTTTCTTTGTTTCTTTTTGACAGAAAAAAACAGGGACAACCGTGTTTCTGATTGGAGCAGCTGGTTCCCCAGAGATCGGTACAGTATTCTGGCACAATAGGGAAACCTTCCTTGTTCCCTCTCACAGGACTAACAAGAGTGGCTCTCCCTTTTCCAGTGAGGGGACTGCAACAACCTTAGATGATGTGGGTAACTCCCAGTCTTTAGTGGTTGTAGGTGCTACATGAGAGGGATTTAGGGTAAAGGATAAGTGATCTCAGGGACAGCAGATGGCCACAGCAGATTTATTCATCTGTGGCTGAGGTAAATTGCTATTCTGCTGTGGTAGAAAAGGCTGTCTGCTTAACCTTTTTCTTTTTGTCGCTGAAAGAAGGAATGACCCTGGGAACAGCAGTCTGTTCCATGGTCAAACAGGAAATGATGCATCTTTCCCAGGGAAGACAAGAAGCAAATGCTGGTAAATCTACGAGTCCACAAAAGATTTTTTTACAAAAAAAACAGTAAAAAAAAAACTTTTAAACTTATGCCAGTCCCACAAGGAAAATAAATACAATTCCTACACAAAAATATGCCTTCAGTTAGTTAACACTACTTTTAAACTGACAGAAAAAATGAATGCTCCATTTAAAAGCGTGTAGCAGTCTTCAGACAGTCTGTTGAAACACAACACTCCTAGATTTAAAATAACTTTCTTGAATAAGGAACTAGCAAAACATCAATAAATTTAAGAAAATGGAAGTTTTTTTCCCCACAGGGAACTTAACTGCCCAGAAACAATCCTTGAAAGCCTCAGAGGAGCATACTCTTTGGCATCAGGAAAGCTCTGAAGAGCTTCATATCCAGACTTGTCTTTTAGTCAGCACAGATCAAGCTGCTTGACAGTTGGGTGTGTGGAAGGTGCCCTGAAGTGTGGAAGCTGGCCGGCTGTTAAATCCTTGGCTAGCTGATCGATGTGAAAGACATCAAAATCTATACACACCTTGACATAACATAAAATCACAATCTAAAAGTTATCATGCAAACTGAGCAGTGCACAATAATATGCAATGATTATGTTCAAGCAATGATCATATAGAAGTAAAGTACACAGATGGGTGTTTAAGATTAATTAGGATAACAGATTAAGTTACGAAAACAATGGAAGTGTTGTAGAAAGAATACATGAAGATATTATAGTGAACCTTTATTGCAAATATAAAGCCCAAGGCAAACCGAGAAAAAGAAAGAGAAAGATCATATATTCAGGATAGTATGATTCAAATTAATGGGGAGTAAATATTGCTGTTCATAAAGGCAATAAATATAAGGGCTGATGCTTTAAGCGAAAGCTAATAAAAGTTTTCATATAATAAATTAGAGATAATAAAAAGAAGAAAGACACAGATTTAACTGTCTTCTGCTACTAGATTTTTACACATGGTGTTATCTGAGGTACAATTCAAAAGAAGAAAAGATACTGCAAATCAATGAGCAAACTGTAAAAGACACATTTTCTACCTAATTGCATGCAATATGTCAGATATGTAGTTACTGTAGAATGGGAACTTGAAAATAGAAGTCTGTTTTTCTCTTGATAAATGCATAAGAAATTGATTTTTTGCAGAGAAGGCTGAAATAAGACACTGAAAAAGTAAGCAGACAGTAAGGAATTCTAATATTAAAGGTTTCATCATGGCAGGTAGGTTAAACCAAGTACAGTATCTGCCATTTTAAGCATCTTATATAGGTGCAGGAAGGGCACAACATGGAGCCTGCAATCAAATGTATGTGCACTGCATTTTAAAAGGACCCACTGAGAAAAAAAAGATTGTGCTAAAAGTGAACATATTCTAAGCTGTTGTTCAGTAATTCGGTGTAAGCTGGGGTAAAGGAAAAGTGTAAGGTATGGGAAGCAGAGCTGTAGATAATATACTTATATAATTAGAAACAAACAAAACAAGCTGTGATGCAGAGAGTATAAACACTATTATTAAGAAAAGGAAATGGAATGTGGTGTGGAAGGATGAGTTGAAATTTGGATTCACAGCTGGTTAGAGTACATCTGTTGCTTGCATTTTTTATAGCTATTTTCATTGACCTAAACAAACCTTATCTGGGAACTAACCAAGCATGGACTCATAGAAAATATACTTTACTGTCTTTCTAGCTAACTTATTAATTGCATCTTTCACATCTAATTTACCTCCAAACTCATTTCATTCCCCTCTCTTCTTATCTCTCACCTTTCACAAAGATAAGCATTTGGTCTTCTGCTGGTTGTTATAATTATAAAGTCCCTAATCATTTAACATCATGCACACTGGTGGCTTGTCCAACAATACAACTGAATAAGAACCAAGTTTCATAACCAGGCAATTACATTCTGATCGTACTGACACCTATATATTGCTGTGAAGAAATCTACCATTTACCAACCGTAGATTAGAGTGTAGCATGTGTGCACTATGTCTTTAAGGAAGCATCCAAGGCTTTGCTTGCATGTATATATTGCAGACATGTGCAATCCCCTAAAACCATTTTGAAGAAGTAGCCAGTCTGTAAGCATGTATGATCACAACAGTTAGTCTGTATATAAGTTACTTAGCTATAGTCAAATAAGCTTTACAGTAATGTGTTTGTATATAATAAAGCTGCTTAAACAGAACCCATGAAAACTCATTCATATGTGTACCAACATGAACGTGACATGGTGTCAGAACCGGGATGGAAAAGAACAAACGCTTGGAGCCACAAGATGTAAAGGCAACAGCAAAGGAAAAACCAAGAGAAAACAGTGTAAACATAACCAGAAGTAATCAAAGGTAATGAAAAGCAACATGAATTATTTACTCGGTGCAAAAAGGCAAGAAAAGGCATTAGAAGGGCATAAACTGCATTATCAGGCAAGTGGAAAGCTCAGAAAGTTTGTTAATTAAAGAAAATGTTTATGATAAAAGTGCTTGATGAAGCGAATGTGTTTATTAAAGTACAAATCTAGCATGTTAAAGTATAAATCAAGCATGGCTAAGGCAGAAAGAATGTGCTTAAGGCATAACTGGGCATGTTTAGAGTAAAATGTACACAAAGGAAGTATGGTGGACATAAAAAAGGAAAAGGGTTTAAATGAGCACAAAGAATAATAATAAGAAAATAAAAGGGGCACAGTAGATAAAAATAAAGCAAAGTGACTGGTATGTTGGGCAAAGTGCTGTGTTTGTGCATAACTACGACTTCATTTGGTATTAAAAACTAACTAAATTCATTCAAAGTATCACAGAGTGTGTAAACGTACTCACAGTGTGTGCTTATTACTGTGCATGTATGTCAAAGAGCTCACTGTGTGTGAGGTGCAACTATCACGTAATTCAATTAAAGCATGGTTGTTTGAAGAAAGTTCTTGTGCTGGGTGTGGCTGTTCGCAAAGTGCCAGCATCACAGAGTGCTTCTTGTATTGCAAAGAAATGCCTGGCAAGGTGCCGCCATTTCGGGAACATTTCAGTGTATTCCATCTAGTCATTTACAAAGTGCTCATACCTCAAAAGACATCGAATTTTGGCAAGCAAAATCTGATTATTCACATTGTGCAATTGCTTAACAAGTTTCCTGTATTAAAGAAAGGTGTTTCTTACAAAAGGTTACAAGAGTATTACAGTGCTCGTGAACTGCTCAGTTGCACTGCAAAGTTCTTGAATTGTTTGTTAAAGTAATCACTTTAGTAAGTGATAATGTCTGACTGTTCCATGCCTGCCATTATTGATAAATTTCCAAGCAACTACTTTTACATTTTGCCTTTACCAATTCTGAAAGTTGATTATTTTAGCATTTCTGCCTTGACTTATCGAAAATTTCATAAGAGCATCGCAATGTCCAAGAACGTATACTGTTAACCTCTGTAAAGCAGTAAATAAGTTGAAGAGCTCAAAAAATTCATAAAAGCATTGCAAAGTCCAAGAAAGTATTCTGTTAAGCTCTGTAAAGCAGTAAATAAGTTGAAAAGCTATTCCAATGAGTTTTGTAAAGGATCAAATAAGCTAAAAAAATGATTTTACAAAGTACAATAAAGCATCGAGAAACTTAAAAAACTGTTTTGTAAAGCAGAGAGAAGCATTAAGAAATTTAGAAAGGTATTTTTACAAAGTGCAATAAAGTATTGAAAAGCCCAAAAGGTTTATTTCATAAAGTCCAGTTAACTGAAGCACTACGTGGTTATTCGTTTGCAAAATACCGATAAGCACAAAGAAAGAATGTGCAGATATAAAGTAGAAGAGCATGAGCCAAATTGAGTGTTCTTGCCAATTACTTATGCATGTATATACTGTATATATGTGTGTGTGTGTGTGTGTGTGTGTGTGTGTGTGTGTGTGTGTGTGTGTGTGTGTGTGCGTGCGTGTGCGTGTGTGTGTGTGTGTGTGTGTGTGTGTGTGTGTGTGTGTGTTTGTAAGTATTTGCAAGACTCTTTGCTGATATGTGTTTATATGCATATAGATTTTGAAAACCACAACCACTTGTGTTTGACCAGAATATTTCAATCAGCCCCGTACTGAAATTAAAGGCATTGGAGAGGTAATATGACCTCCCAAATAATTACTGTTTGATATACCATGGTACACACACAGACATCATATTGTTATTTTACATGGTTTTAAATGTTTTTTATTCTATTTATTACATACCATCAGTCTTTTTATAAATTTGTAATTTCATTTTTTATTTAATGCATTTAACTTGTATTTATACTGCTTTGGGGGGTTTGTGTCTTGCAGTCTGTTGCTTTATTTAGGGTTTCATTTTAATTTATTCATCTTAGGAATATTTGAATTATGTCACGTCATCTTTGGTTTGCATAATAGGAAGTATCTATGCTTTAACTGTTGTCTGATGAAGTCTAGATTATCTAGATGAAAGCACTTATCCATTTTGTTCCTGGATTTATGTACTGATTCGATTAAAGTGGCTTTGTGATTTTTTACTACTGAGTCATCCATTTTTGGTGAGTGGGTCCAATCCAGCTGCTTCACTTGGGCTACTTTTGTTTTTTTGAACTGATTTGTGCTTCTGTTTGACTTTACTATTAGTTTGTCATGGCCAATGAAGATAGCGGGGATTCATCAGCCCCACTCAGTTCACAGAACTTGGACATTGAGGCTTTAAAGCAAACTGTGTTTACTTTAAGTTCTGTAGTGCAGTCTGTTTCACATAAAGTGAACGCTCTACTTGACACACACCCTTCTGATGTCAGACCGCATTTTCCTGCTTCTAGTGGAACTGAACCGGCTTCTACCAGCTTGCGGTCTGCTTTGAGTGACAGTAACTTGGAAAATAATGAACAGCGGCATGCATCTAATGGTTTTCCTTCTAGTTTCAATTGATTTGGCAGTCTTTCTTCATCCATACCTTGTGGACAATGTACACAACAAGCGGAACACACAAGAGAGATGACTTTGAGGGCAGGAACTGTGCCTGGTTTACAGAACTGGCTTACAGAGAGTATTTCCCTTTGTGAGACAGAAGGACATTCAACAACTAATGGTAACAGTGATTTACCAACTTTGTTTGAAGCTTTTGATTATAAATTATCTAAAATTAAGCATTTGCAACTTGATAATGCATATTTCATTGAATGTATGAAGGAAAATATAGTTCCAAAAGGTTTGAGAATGTGGTGCTATCCTAGTGGCTTGCAACATAATTCTGAATTGTTTAAAGAGCAAGTGGTTATGTTTGACAAACATGTGATATAATACATGTAATTAATAGTCAAACATAATGATTTGTTAATTAATGAATTGGTTTCTTCTGTTTCTGATATGGATAAAAGTATTTGTGGGCATTTACATTATGACGTTTAAATTTGAGCATTTGAGAATATTCAAGACTATGAACCAACTTGTGGGTTCCATAAAAGCTAGAAAGGTGAAGAAACTGAGTAGAGACAGAAATGATTATGGTAAAGGTATGGCATACCCCAGACCTCCGCCATCACAAGAATTGTGTAACAAATTTAACAACTCTTATTCTGTCAACAATACCAATGAAAACTATAGTAATGATGCAACACCCAGCAATGATGGGCAGGTTTTTTTTAGACCCACAGGAATTTCCACCTCTAAGACGTTCAGAGCATCTGAGGAACAAGGGCCCACCTATCAACAACAACTGTGAGATGGCTCCTGTGAATACCCATAACCAATGGAACAGGGGAGGGATGATGAACAGGGCTGGGAGGACGTTTCAGAACTGGAACAACAGGAGTTAATTATATCTACACCTGATACTTCCAACATGTTGTTGGATATACCAGAACAAATTTTGGATCATCCACTGCCACCCTGTCATATTGTCACTAACACTTTGGGTGATTTTAATGTATATAATTTTTCCAGTAATGAAATTAGGCCAGAACATTGTGATCTGTTTGCCAAAGGGTTCACTTTTTTGCCCTCACAATCCCTGGACACTGCCAGTACCTTAATGGATCTAAGAATTTACACACGTAAACTAAATTTGAAAATTATTTTTAATAATTCCCTTTCTGCTTCCTTCGGCAATCCTTTGGATATATCTAGCACTTACAAACCTCAACTCTACCCTGTCGTTCAATTATTCGAGAACATTTGTGAACTTGACATACATAATTCCAAGTTCTCAAATAGGATCTCTAATATAAATGAATAAAAGGTTAATTGATGAAATAAAGGTTTTTGTGCATGCAACTAGAATTATGAAACCTGACAATGGGGGAGGGGTAGTTCTAATGAACTACGATGATTATAATGAGAAGATGTTATTTATTTTAGAAGGAAAATTGTACTCAAAAGCTTCTCTAAATGAATTAAATGTGTGATATAGAAAATAAGAAATGAACTACAAGATCTTTTCATTGAAGGATCAATTACTATTGATATGCTTAAATACCTATCAGTTCCCTATCCAAGATTATCTGTAATGTTTGGACTACCAAAATTGCACAAGGATCTCGCACAACCATCTATATGCCCCATAGTTGATTCTAAAGTTTCTGTCACCCACCCCTTGGCAAAATATTTGGACAACAAGTTAAAAGAACATGTACTCAATGAAACATACATTTGTAAGGACTCATGGAGTTTTTTAGACGCTACTGATAAAATACCTTTTAAAGATACCTATATGTTTATAACCATTGACATCAAGGATTTATACTCAGTAATACCCCATGATACAGGGTTAGACTGGTTCACAGAATACCTTTATGAGAAAGATATAGCACACTTTGATGTTCTGGTTTATGTACACTTGATGGAAATGGTTCTCAAAAATACCTTTTATACTCTTTAATAAGGAAATATATTTACAGCAAGAGGGAGTGACCATGGGGTCAGCATGTGGTGGGCTATATGCCAACATTGTGGTAAAACAATGGGAGAAAAAAATCTTGTTTCCTTCAAAGTATTGTGAATATATTAAGTTTTATGCCAGGTTTTTGGATGACATGTTTATTTTATGAGATGGACCTAACGCACTTGTTAATGATTTTATTGCATATATTGGACCTACCACTGATTTCTTAAAGTTTACCCACACCAGTGATATTAATATGATTTTTTTTCCTTGACATCCTTTTGCTCAAGGACTTTCATGATAAGAAGTTCATTTCAAAGATTTTTAGAGAAAATACTTATTCAAACTCTACTCCATTATTCTAGCACCTACCCTACGAAACAAAAGAAGGCTATTGTTAAAGGCCAATTCATGCGTGCAGCATGTATGGTATCTTTAATGGATACATTTCTGAATGAATGTGACACGCTGAAAGAAATGTTTCTAAGAAGAAGTTACCCCCACAAATTTATTATTAACATTATGATTGAGGTTGTCAACAAAAGGGAGAGAGGTTTTTACTTCCCCTTACTTTCTGGTAATAGCACATCAATTACCTCATCCAACATTCATGACACTAGCATAGTGGAAGAAAGAAGATATTTTAAAACCTCATTTATTAATGTTTTTACTGATGAGAGTTTCATTTTAAAGGATATTTTATTGAAAAACTAGTCCAGTCTTAAACATGAAAAGAATATTAGATCTGTGATAGGCTCACAACCTACTATTCTGTATAAAAAAGGAAAGAATTTAAAGAACATTTTTGAAACTAGGAGCCTGCTCTTTCACCAAAAACCTGGTTCCGTGAATAAGTGTGGTAGATGCAACTACTGTAAATTTGTAAATGAAGGTAATATATTTTGAGGAAATTAAGATCAGGCAGAAATATAACTGTTGTTCTGAGAAAGTAGTATATTGTGCTATGTGCACTGTCTGTTCCTGTTTCTATATTGGCAAGACTGACCGGAAGCTGAAGAACTGCATCTACGAACAGTTATATGATATTAAAAATACTAAAGACATCAGTGCACTAAGTAAGCATATAATGGAGACCAACAATCACAAATTTCTATTCTTCATTATAGACAGTATCAACACTGATGTTAGAGGAGGAGCATGGTCACTATTGTTGGAACAAAGATAATTATATTGGCAGCTACACCTGAATGCAGGGAACTGGCCAGGCTTAAATGAAAATGTTTCAATCAGCTCCTTACTAAAAGTAAAGGCATTGGAGTGGTAATATGACCTCCCAAATTATTACTGTTTGAATATACCATGGTACACATACAGACATCATATTGTTATTTTACATGGCTTTAAATGTTTTTTATTCTATTTATTACATACCATCACTCTTTTTATAAACTTGTAATTTTCTTTTTTATTTAATGCATTTATCTCATATTTATACTGCTGTGGGGGTTTTGTGTCTTGCAATCTGTTGATTTAGGATTTCATTTTAATTTATTCATCACATGAATATTTAATGTAAAGTCATTTATCAGCCCTAATCAACATTGAATTATGTCACTTCCTGTTTGGTTTATATAAAAGGAAGTATCTATGCTTTAACTGTTGTCTGATTAAGTCTATGTTATCTAGACGAAAGCGCTTATCCATTTTGTTCCTGGATTTATGTACTGATTCGATTAAAGTGGTTTTGTGATTTTTACTACTGAGTCATCCATTTTTGGTGAGGGAGTCCAATCCAGCTGCTTCACTTGGGCTACTTTTGTTTTTTCAGAATATTGCAGAGAACTGGAGAATATTTGAACAGGAGTATGATATTTTTATGCAAGCAGCTTATGCAGATAGAGATGCACGCACAAGGACATTTATTTTGCTAAATCTATCAGGGTCTGAGGCTATAGAAAGACAACGATCATTTGTATATGCACTAACAGTGTATGAAGGTGAAGGTGTAGACTGCCATATTGTTGTACAAGCTGAATTCAGAGAAGACCCAGAGTGTTTAAAGCATAAGTTCAGAGAAATGTGCAACTCCCAGATGAGCATTACATTAGAGAGGCATTTGTTCTACACAAGAAATCAGAAACCAGGGGTATAACTGACTTGAGCAATACGGCCAAAATGTGTCGGTTTGGTGACTTGAAAGATGAGCTGATAAAGGACAGACTTATATGTGGTATTAATAGTGCTGCAGTGATTAAGATTTTTTTTACAGTGATTTGACATTAAGCAAAGCAATAGAGATTTATCAGATCCATGAGGTGACAGAAAGGCACACATGCATGCTTATAAGTGACAAAAGCATGGTTTCAGTAAGCTCCAGCAGCAAGCAGGAACAGGCCTAAGCAAAGAGCAACCACAGGAATTCCAAAGAAGGTGCCAAGCTTTCCAGAAAGTTCTAGGAGAAGTGCAAGCTTCACTTCCATCTCAGTACCATACAAGCGTGTGTCAGCAAAACCCAAGTCTAGCTTTATTGCTAACTGTCGAAATTGTGGTGCAGACCATGAGTCTAAAAGAGAGAAACATTTAGCATATGGTCAGTAGTGCCATAAGTGAAGGAAATGGAACCACTTTCAAAAGTTTTGCAAATCAAGTAATCCTTAGAAAGTAGTAAAGAAAAGTCATACAAGAAAACAAGTTGATCAAGTAGAGACAAAACAATTAGCTTTATAATAGATGGTGCATCAGTATTGGGAGAAAGAGATGCCGCAGCAAACTTACTGATAAGGAGTGAAGTGTTTTGCACAGTCGGATCAACAGGAAATCCACAGAGCTCAAAGTAGATACTGGCTCAAAATGCAATGTTAGCAGATACATTTGCAAAAGTGAGACCCAACGAACAATTCAATGTAACCAGCAGTGCGAGACTTGTTGCGTATGGAGGTAAAGAATTTCAAACCGAAGATTCAGTAATACTTTCATGTTATTTGCTGAAAACTGTTGCAACTTATTATTCTGTGTAATCAGATGACCATTGCGATCTTTACTAGGTCTCAGAGATAGCTTGAGAATGAATCTGCTTTCTTTTGCTAAAGAAGTTTGTCGTGTGAGAGTAGTTCCAAGTTCAAGTTTTTCTGAAGCCATTTTTCTCAGAATATGCAGATGTTTTCAATGACAGATTGGGCAAACATCCTGTTGTGTATTCTATGAAGTTAGACCCAGAAGTCAGTCCAGTGGTCAGGCCAGCAAGAAGAGTTCTAATAGCTATGCAAGATAAAGTCAAAGCTCTGTTGGATAAGATGGTGCAGCAAGGTGTGATTTGTCCTGTCAAAGAACCATCTGAATGTGTGTCATCCATGGTAGCCGCTCACAAGAAAGGCTCAGATGAAATCAGAATATGCATTGACCCTAGAGATTTAAACATAGCATTAAAGAGGACATATCATCCAATGCACACAGTTCGGGAAGTCACAGCTCTAATACCAAATGCCACTGTATCTTCTGTTTTGAATGCAAAAAGTTTGTTTTGTCAAGTGATGCTTGATCGCAAATCCTCATTTCTAACTGCTTTAAGTACCTTGTTTGGCAGATACAGATTTTTAAGGAAGCCATAACTGAAGTATTTCACCATGCAATGGAACAAATTGTTTCAGGTTATCCTTGTGCCATAATAGTAGATGATCTACTAGTTGGAGGCAATGCCGAAGCAGAGAATGAAGAAACCTCAAGAATGTTCTAGACAGAGCATGTGAAGTAAACTTGAAGCTCAATCCTCTGAAGTACAGATCTAGACTTTCAGAAGTAACCTAAGTAGGAAATTTGTTTACAAGTAGAAGCTTAAAACCTGACCCAACCAACCAAACAGCTATGTTAGAGATGCCAGCACTAGATAATGTGCAGAGTTTACCATGTTTTCTGGGCATGGTCAACTATTTGGGGAAGTTTATACCAGATTTCAGTGAGTGGACAGCACTGTTAAGAGAGCTAACATGAAAAATGTTGCATGGTCATGGTTATAACATCATTAGAAGGCATTTGATGACCTTAAGCAGAAAATTGCGACCCCCCCCCCCACGTTAAGGTACGGCGATGTGAATAAACCAGTTGTCCTATCCTGTGATGCTTCTAATTTTGATCTTGGTGCAGTTATTCTACAAGAGGGCATACCAGTAGTCTATGCATCTAAGACACTTACTCAAACTGAGATGCATTATGCTCAAATTGACAAAGAGCTTCTAGCAATAGTTTTTGCATGTTCCAAGTTTCACGATTATATTTATAGTCAAGCTATTTAAATTGAAACTGATCATCAGCCTCTAGTTACTATTCTAAAGAAAGCTATGCATTCTGCTCCAGCCAGATTGCAAAGAATGATGCTCAAAAGTACAATTTCAAAATGCTCTACACTAAAGGTAAATTGCTTTATCTGGCTGATACTTTATCTAGATTGCTTAGAAGTACAACAGAACAACCTGATGCTGAAACTTTTGACTTTGATGAAATGTCAGTGCATACTTTATCCACCACTAGACTTGATGAGTTGAGAGATCACGCTATGACTGATCCAATTTCACAAAAGCTCAATCACTACATCATTGTTGGATGGCCGTCAAAACAATCTAGTGTATCACCTGAGGTGCAATCATATTTTCCATACAGAGATGAATTGTTGATGGAAGATGGTATTATTTTCAAATGTCCTAAAATTGTTGTTCCTGCTTCATGACAACATGAATATATTCCGATTTTGCATTGTGGTCACCCAGGTTTATTATCCACTAAGAGAAGGGCTAGAGAACTAGTATTTTGGCCTTCCTTATCAAAATGCATTGATAGTGTTCTTTCTTCTTGTTCGATATGTAATAGTACCAGAGCACATTTGCAAAAGGAACCACTTCAGATAAATTCAATACATGAACTACCTTGGTCTACTGTTGCAAGTGATATCTTTGAATGGAATAATCAACACTATTTGGTTTTGGTAGACTCTTACTCGAACTGGTTTGAGATTGATCTGCTACCAAACGTAACCTCAACAGCTGTTATCACTGAGCTTAAACATCATTTTTCAGTTCATGGTAGTCCTTACAAACTTTATTCTGACAATGGTACTCAATTTACTAGCCAGTTGTTTCAGACATTTATGAGAGAATGGGACTTTGTACATGTCACTAGTAGTCCTGAATATCCTCAAGCCAATGGTCTAGCTGAACATGCAGTACAGAGTGCAAAACAATTAACTGAAAAGTCAAAGTGCGACAATTCCAATGTATTCTTGAATTTACTTAATCTCAGAAACATACCACATGATGATATTATTGGCTCACCTGCTCAAAGACTACTTTCCAGACAAACTAGAACTACGCTACCTATTTCATCAAGTTTGTTGAAGCCTAACTGAGAACAATGAAACCATCAAAGCTTGATTGTTGAAAAGGCATAATATCCAGAAATCTAGTTATGACAAATCGGGCAGATTACTTTGTTCATTGAGGGAAGGAGAGATGGTACAAATACAGACAATGAAAATTTTTGATAGAATAGGACAGATAACAGGCATCTCTGCCAAGCCGAGATCTTATTGGGTAAGCTCCAAGGGTGTAGAGTATAGGAGGAATCACAGACATCTTCTTCCTGTACCAAAATCATCACCATTGTAATCACAACATTGTATCTGTGATGCAGATTCTAAATCAAAAACTGAGTTAGACATTGTCTCCAGACCAGTATGTGCTCAAAAATCTGATTCTGTTCTGGAAAGTAAATTGAACATTCCACTGGTCAACCATTTTGCAGAGACTGTTCCAATTGCTAAGAGTTGTTTTCAATTTTAAGTGACATGATGTGGATGAGTTTCTAAGCCTAGTGAGAAATATACAGCATTGTGGACTTGATTGTATATGCATGTGTACTTATTGTTGTATAATGCATGTCTCTAGATATTTGTGATTTCTGCATGCTAAACATCTCATGACAAATCACATGATCTATTCCTTAAAGAGGGAGGATATAGATCAGAGTGTAGCATGTGCACTTTGTCATTAAGGAAGCATGCGAGGCTGTGCATGCATGTATATATTCCAGACACATGCAATCCCTAGTGCCATTTTGAAGAACCAGCCAGTGTGTAACTATGTATGATCATGACAATCTGTATATAAGTTACTTAGTCATAGTTAAATAAGCTTTACAGTAATGTGTTTGTATAGAATAAAAAAATAAAGAACCCACGAAGACTTGTTTATTCATGTACCAACACAAAAGTGAAACCAACCAGAGGAAGGCTTGTTGAAACATGAGGCAAGTTGATACATTCCTCTGTTATCCTGGCTGCAGAGTGTATTGGTGACCTATTAGTTACTAAATACCATACAATTTTAAGTCACAGCATGAACCAAACAAAGGCTGAATCATGTGACAATTTCAATAAATTTCAATAAATGTTAGATTATTCATTGGGGCAAATTAAAAAGGATCGCTTCACAGTACCATAATTAGGGTGCTTTAAAATGGGCTGTTGCCCTGGTCATCAGCTGTTAAGGTGTATGATCAGCAGGTGCTGGTAGTGTGGGGGTGCAGTACTGGTCTTCCTTTATAAAGCTGTGAGGATATCGCATCTTAATAAATGAATTCAGATTACTTGTTGTGGCTGAAGCGATTGTAACTGCAGCAAGCTGTGCTACAGTTGAGTAAATGCAGAAAGTTTGATGGTGGGGTTGGTCACCAACATTGAACGGAAGGGGGCACCACTTTGTGGAACTGCACATGGCACCAGATGACACAGCTCTTCTTTGAGTCCAAGGTCATTTTATCTTGTAGGTAATGAAATAATACCTTCCCCAAATTCAAGCATGGGATTTCCTATTTTATAAGCTTACTTTCACATATCACTTCTCCATCATTTGATGAATATTTTTTTTGAAGATTATCAAGCTTTAGCCTTGTGTCACCTCCTAGCTGCTCTCCATGAAAGTCACTTTCCTGTGAAGGTTTCTAATGTTTTACTTAATCCCTCTTACAAGGTGAGACACAGATAATGTCGAAGACCATGAACAATAGGAATGGAAGCTGGCTCAACACTTGGAAGAGCACATCCTAACCCAAGAATGGAAATCTCTTTTTTCATGCATTGAGGGAGAACAACCTGTCTCCACTGCAAAAGCTAACCGGCTTCCTCTCTCCTTCATGCTAAACAATTCCTCTTGATCTATCATCTATAAACTACTTATTCAAAGTGTCTTTCTCTGGCAAACACTCTTAATAACTGAGTGAAAATGAGCTTCTGTCATTAAAGACAGTCTCTGTGTCTGTTCTGAGGCTCAGTTCAATTCAGATTCATTGTGCGACCCTAAGCTTCTTTTTGTGACATATCAAAAGTAATTTAAAATCACCATTAGAGATATCATATTTAAATATAAGATGTTCAAAGACACATAATCTCTTACTTACAGCTCTTTTTGTTAAGAGAACTCATCATACATGGTACTTTGGCAATCCTGTTTGTTACATTTTTTTTAATACCTTGACTGAATTGTCACTTGTGACACAGGAAAAGTTGCATTTGTATAATAATCAAACCATATTCACATGTTCACATTTACAAAAGTTATACATCACATATATTGTTTATTATGATACAATTAAAGCAACATTACATAACTTGTTCAATTCCTGCCTTCTCTTAAACCTCATTCCACCTCCAAAACATTTTCTGTGTGTATTGTTCACATAATATCCATTTTTTTTCTGTGCAATCTACTTCCTCTTTTATCTCTGTTACAATATTCATTACTTCATGTATAGTTGGTTGAGATTTTGATTTCCATTTTCATTTAACATTCCCCTATCCCTCTCTCTTTCTTTATACTCCTGATATTAATCCCTGCTTGGGAAGGCAATCACTAGCCTGCAGTCCAAATGCCTTATTGCTTCCTCCCATTCTATTACCTTTCCCTCTTTAATTATTTGTTTCCAGTACCTTGGTTCTTTGCCAGTTTCCTCCAGTAAATCCCAGCCCCCCTCTTGCCTATTTTCTGTACCCCTAACTGCAGTCATCCTTATTGGCAGAATCTCCTTTCTCCTTTCCCATGTTAGTTAGTTCTTAGTATACTTTCTGCTACTTTATGAATATAATATTCTGTATAACTGTTGTTATTCTCCTTAAGGATCTGTGTCCAAAATCCCATTCTTCCTTTATTTCTTGAATTACCCCCCCCCCCGCTTCATCATGATTCCTTTTTTACTTTGAACTCTAGTTTTCTGCTTGTGTCATGTATAACGGCCTTAACTGTATAGCTCTAAAATATCCATTCAAATCAATTAATCTTAAACCTCCTTGTTCTGTTGGGAGGATCAACTTATCCCATTTGACTCTTGCCCTCTTCCCCACCCAAATAAAACCCTTCAACTCTTTATTAATTACTATCAACAACTTACCCTGCGGTTGATAAAAATATGCCTGACCTATGTATAAAACTAAAGGGACAAAAAATATTTTTGCTGCTTGTATCCTGCAATCCATATCCATAGCCTAAAGCTTCCAGTTTCTCAGTTTCTGGATTATCTTTTCTTTATCCACTTCCCACATGTCCTTAGCTGCCATAACATAAGCCCTTTTAATCCATATTCCTAAATACTCCATTTTATTATGTTCCCATAAATATGGGTATTACTGAACCAATTCATCTGTGGGTACATACTTTATAGCTATAGCCTTTGTTTTATCTTCATTAATTTTATATCTTGAAAAAAATGGACCTGCCTCAGAAAGCTCTAGCTGAATTCATACCCCACTTTATATTTGTACCATATCCTATTGTATTCATGGATCTAGGCCAACATAATTTGATAAAAAAAACATTTCTGTAACATTAATGCATAGGGAATTCTAGAACTATGTGAGGAAGATTTCATCTGATATATTTAACTGGGACTTATTTTATTCCAGAATATTCTCAAACTGGATGTCAAATGTGTATCTCATGAATAATGATCTTGCATCTCTCTGTATAATGATGCAGATGCGATCACACAATTTTCATGAATTAAGAGTAAACCAAGAAAATTGGCTATCTGAGATTTCTATTTCCATAACACAAAGCTTTTATTAATCTTTTTCATATAAAGGTAGGTAGTTCTTACTCAGAAAACTGTATTTTTGAATAACCAAGGTTACTGAAGAATATGTCTCCCTTGTCTAGAGTCTTGGGTCTGTGCTTATCAATTTACTGCTGCTATTCCATCACTAGCATGGCATATGGTACCTCACTTTTTTTCAAAATATATGATCCCAAACAAAGATGCTAAAATCTGCTTAGCAATTAATATGTTTATTATTAATATTCAGTTCTTTTTACATATTTACTTACTTCATGGAATGACTTAGATATTCACAATGACTTTCTAACAATTCCATTAATTGTGTTGCTGGACAGTAATTCAGTGTGTATCTTTTTATTAGGCATATCTTGACTGTAACAGTTATAAGTGGAGGGTACTTAGCCAAAATGGCATAGATACTATGCATAATCTAGCTTGTATCGTTTAAAATAATGACAAGATTATATGACTGGACGCTAATTTTGTTTCATACTCCTTTCATGACTAGTTTAATTATATTGTTTCTTTGGTTACATATCATAACATTTTTGTATATGTGTACAAATATGGCACAATTGTCTTCAAAGTGCTAAAATGTCTTAACTGAGTTTGCAGTTTCTAATTACTCAAACTTACCAGAGGCCAACTGTGCAGTTAGTTCACATTCAGGTATCTCCATAAATGTTATAAAGTTGCATGTAGTCATAAATTCCATCTCTGCATATCAAAAATAACTGAGGAATCAGTAGCCATCCCTGTATAATGGTCTTGTTTACTGGCAAGTCTTTAGTAAGTGTCCTCTACTGGCAATTCTAAACTTAGACAGTTTGGCTGTAAGAACAAAAATTAGACTACAAACTAAAATGACAACACTGTAGAGCTGTGGCCATACATACATATATATATATATATATATATATATATCTATATATATATACACATGGGTCCCCTTCAGATGATTTAGCTTTTAAAAGCTCGACTTTCATATGGTTAAGACCATATGATCGAACTTTTAAACATTCGAATGGTCTGAATGGAGATCTCCATACAGCACAGAAAGGGAAGAATTCCCTTTTCCACAATGTAGTGCGATCTTGGAGTTGGTATATTTAAATAGTGGGGGGATGGAGGGACGTGAGGGGTGCAGGTTGGCTTGCTCCCTGCTAGAAATGTTTAGTTTATTTTTTTTGTTTGTTTTATTTTTTTAACATGTTCGAACTTTTAAATATTTGATCATATTATCTCAGCCATATGAAAGTCAAACATTTGAAAGTTCTGTCATGTAAAGTAGACCCATACATATATATATATATATATATATATATATATATATATATATATATATATATAGGTTTACTATCATAATCTTGAAACTACTTCCGTCGAGTAATCACATTGTTGAATGAAAATACAAAAAATAGCATCAAAAATGCGCAACACCGAAACCAGTATTGTTGACCCATCCATGTTTGACAAAGTCGACATTACCCAGCGTACCTTCCATCCCAGTCAATTCCAACTAACTTTTTGCAGGTGGGCAAGCCCCCCTACACCCCCCACAGGGGGGCTGCTCACCCCCATACCCCCCTGCTAATTATATATACAAACATCAAGATCGCACTACACTGAGGAAATTAGTACATTTCCCAAACCCCATTGTACTGTAATCTCAAAGCAGAATGTCAGCCTCACAGCAGTGAATGCACACTAGCATTTGCTGTTATGGTGTCCACCATTTTCAGTTTGGCGTTCTGTGAACTGGACAATTAGCCTTTCAACTATCCCTTTTCAAAGAAAAGGCCGTCCAAAAATATATATATATATGTGTGTGGTCAGATTCCATATAACAAAATTTTCATAATATCAAATGGCTGAAGCAAACAAATAATAACTTGATTGCTTCTGTGGGCATTACATTGTAGGAGATCATTGAACATCAAGAAGCGTATATTTGACCTTTCCCTGCTGCTGTGCAATTTCAGAGTTGGTATATTTAATTAGCAGTGGAGGGGCACAGTGCCCCCTGAGCATGAGAAATACAGAAGGATTTACCCTCCAAAAATATGAGTTGTGTGTTTTTATGCAGTCTTTTGAGTTTCAATCCTTTAGAATCGATGTTTTGACATTCAGCTTTTTTGTGCTTTAGTATTTCAAAGGGCATTCACTCGCGCACAAAGATACACACACACACACACACACACACACACACACACACACACACACACACTTGTTGACCATCTGTCTGCATCAACCAAATGGTGTAAAACAAACAGGTGTCAATGTAATGTATGTTAGATTGGGTGATATATATCTATATATAGATATATTGTATATATATATATATATATATATATATATATATATATATATATATATATATATGTGTGTGTGTGTGTGTGTGCGTGTGTGCTTGTGTGCGTGTGTTTGTGTGTAACAGAATAGTTTCACATCTGAAATGTATTATTTAGAAAATTCCAGATTTGTTTTAGATTTATGATTCCCAAAACAACTTCTTTATTTATTATTCTTTATTTAACATTTACTTACTGGGAAAGTCCAACTGGGAAAGAGCCCATTTTCAGTTGAGCCCTGGAGAGAAACCTTCCAGATGCATGTCTTTGGATCTTTAATTGAATATTGGTACTTATGCTATCTTTCATAATCACTTTTGCAGAAAAATTCTGGCCTCCACAATGTTATGTCACATTTCCTCACTTGTCAGAGCTATCAGAGAATAACTGTGAATGTGAATGTTTATTTATGTATCATTCTCACAATACAGACTATATTCACCAATTATTTTAATATGCATCCTCACATTATAGAATGTATTTATTTATTTATTTATTCCAGTTTGATGACCGGGGAGGTCCACTGGGCTTGGGGAGCCCGTTTTCAGTGAAGGCCCGGGGAGAAAAGTTCCAACAATACATAGTTACATGAATAATTACTAAGAAACTTGGCATAACTGACAAATAAACATGTAGTATTCATAAAGAAACAAACAATTACAATTTTGTTTAGGTGTAAAAAACAGGCAAATGGCCTTGAGGCTAGATTTTACAGTATAGTTATTTATACATAATACAAATGAGCAAGGTTAGCTAGGTGAGAGGTTAACCAGGAGTAAAAGTGGAGGAGACCTTGAGAGGTATAGGGTGAAGACTACAGTTGCATTTCCTGTTTGAGTAAAGGTGAGAATAAAGAAGAGTTTTAAAGTTTTCAAGGTTATCGCAGGTCCTAAGAGTGGAGGGAAGAGCATTCCATTTTTTGGCTAAGGTGAAGGAAAATAGAAGTTGACCAGCTGGAATAGTAGTCTATAGGCAGTCGTGATTTGGAGAAAGTCAAGTTGGTTATGGAGTTCAAGCCAGTTTAATGAGTGAAGGGAGGAACAGTGATGAGAGGAAGATTTGGCTTTGGTAGCAAATCTGGAGATTTTATTGTAACATATTTCTAGTTTGATGGATAGTGAGGAGGATAAATTAGTAAGCAGAGGGGCACCGTACAGTAGAGAGGGAAGGAGATAAGTAGCGGCAAGAGTTAGTCTGGTAGCAGGAGAGTGGAAGTGGTTGTTTCTATAAAGTAGGCCGAGGTTTATGTAGGTTTTCTTTATGTTTAGCTGGACGTGAGTATTAAATTTTAGGTGTTCATCAATGGTTACACCAAGAAGTTTGGCAGAGGGATCGACCTCTAAAATGGAGTTGTTATGGCTGGTTATTTGGAATGAGTTTTTATCAATAGGGGAGGACTTAGAAGGAGAGACTAGAAGGATTTTAGTTTTGCTAGCATTTAATGAGAGGTGATTTTGGAGCATCCAGTTTTCGATAGTTGAGAGGGCTGTTTGTGTCAGTAGTTGGAGATCTGTTAAGTTGGAGGCGCAGCAGATCAAAGTAGAATTGTCAGCATATTGAACAATTTTAGTATTGGGTATGGCCTTGTAAAAGTCATTAATAAAGATGTTGAATAGAATTGGGCCAAGTACGGATCCTTGGGGTACTCCAGTGGGGGTAGGATGGAAGGTGGAGGTGTCCTGGCTCCATATGACAGCCTGGGACCTGTTGGAAAGATAGCTGGAAAACCATGAGAGAGTTTTGTAGGAGAGATTAAAATTAGTCAGATGATTTAGAAGGTGGGTGTGGGAGATAGTATCAAAAGCTTTAGATAAGTCCAACAGAACTGAGGATACTAAATTACCAGAGTCATGGGCTAAACTGACAGTATGTAAGAAGGAAAGAAGGGCGGTGTTGGTACTATGTCCTGGCCAGAAGCCGTGAGAATAGCTGGTGTTTGGTAAGGAATGGCAAGAGCTGAAGGTGGATGCATTTTTCAAGGAGTTTAGAGAGAGGGGAAAGGATGGCTATGGGGCAGAAATTAGATACGTTACAGTTTTTGTCACCCTTGTGAAGTGGAAGAATATATGCAGGGCGCCATAGTTTGGGTACATAGGATTCAAGTAGGGATCTGTTGATCAGGATGCTAATAGGGAGAGCAATACCATCAGAGGCTATTTTTAAGAAGGAGGAGGGAATGTTGTTTGGGGGCATTGCAGCAAGGCTTTCGTTTAGAGAGTAGTTTCTTTATTTGGTAGGTGGAGATGGGTTTGAGTTCGAAAGTAGTGGGGGAGAGGAGGGAGAGGATGTTTGGTTGGGGTGGGGTTGAGGGTTGTTGTTGGTAAAGGTCTTGGTTAGCTCAGCAATAGAAGTGGTGAAGAAGGTGTTGAATAGTGAGGCAATTTCAAGGTCAGATTTGCTGGTTTCGGGGCAGAGATTGTTTTTAGTACCTGGTCTAAGGAGAAAGTTGATAGAGTTCCAAAATTTTGGGGGGTTTTCTTGCATGATTTGTTTGCATTTTGATGTAATAGGACTTTTTATCTTTGATGACTTGTTTTTTGACAAGGTTTCTTAGTTGTTTTCTATTTAAGTAAGATGTCTGGTTGTTTAGTTTGGAGGTATGTTTTCCAGGTTTTATCTCTTTGTAGCATAATCTTTTTGGTGTCTTTGGTAAGCCGTGGGGTGGTCTTAGTTTTTACTCTTTTTGTTCTTACTGGAGCTAGGGAATTAAGGACATTTAAAAAAGTTGAACTGAAAAAGTCAATGGCTGAGTCTAATGGAAGAGTTTTCAGGGGGTTGCAATTGGTATTCCTGAATGAATCAGAGAAAGTAGTAGGGTTAAAGTTAGAGAGGTTCCAAGTGTGGATAAACTGGTGGGAGTGTGGGGGGGGTGAGGGAAGCTCGATGGGTAAAGGCAGGGAGGTGGTCTCCTGATGGGTCTGGTATGACACCAGATTGTATCACTTTATTGGGATGAGATACTAGGATCCAGTCTAGTATAGAGCCCAGGGGGTTGGTTTTGTTGGGTCTAGTGATGGTGTTAGTAAGTTGAGTGTAGTTAAATAGATTGATTGACATGGTGGTGTTAGGGTTGTCGATTTTGTTCCAGTCTATATTTACATCACCCAATATGTAGGTTTCCAGTTTAATATTTGAGGAGGCCCAAGACAAGATGTCTTCCAGGGTGTTGGTGTTGTTACCTGGAGGAATATAGAGGGAAATGAAGCAGATGCTTTTTTGATTGTTAATTTTTAGAAGGCCTGCTACAAGTTCAGCATTATTAAAAGAAGGGATGGGATTAGGATATGGAGTAAAGGACAGCTGGTTGGAGTAGACTAGTGCAACACCGTCACCTTGAGTACTTAGGCGGTCAGATCAAAGTGATTGAAATCCAGGGGGAAGGAATTCAGAGTCACTTATGTGAGGTTTTAGCCAGGTTTCAGAGATGGCTACAATGTCAGGTGAGTTGTGAGTGAGCCAGGCATGAAAGTGGGTTATTTTATTTTTTAGGCTTTGGTCATTGATGGTGAGGAATTTGAGGTATTTATTGGTGGAATTATTGTGGGAGCTAGTGTGGTTAGTAGGACAGAAGTTTGGCCCTGGATTAGGGTGAATGTCACCAGCTAAGCAGAGGTACATGAGATAAGGAATAAGTTGTTTTTGGTTTGTAGTTAGTTAGAAGTGTCTGGTAATGAAACGGTCTGGGTTTGCAGTATTTAGTAGTGATTGGGAGAAGTTTGACTTTGAAGAGGAGGGAAGGGTGGGAGGGAACTAAAGAGGCTGAGATGTTGTGGAAGTGTGTTGTGTGGGGGAGGTGGGGAGGCAGAGGTGGAGGGTGTAGATGGAAGTGAGTACAGGAGGTGGCATGGTATAGAGGAAGTAGAAGAAGGATGAGGAAGGAAGTGGAAATAAAGGTTTTAGGAGTAGGAGAGTGCATGATAGGTGGGGCCTGTTGGATGTAATAGAGAGGAGGTTAAGGGACTTAGGAGGGAAGTGGTGAGGTAGTGAGAGGCAGGTGGGGTGGAGGGAAAGTGTTGATGTCTGCAGTCAGGAAATTCAGGAAATCTCAAGGCAGGATACACCAAGGAATGATATACACGTGGCAGGACAAAACTTTGGTTCTTTTGAGTGTTAGTACAGGTTCTGCTCAAGGGACCAGTACAGCACTGGAAAAGTAAGCGTTCGCTTTAGATGGATTTCAACAGTCAGGAAATTCAGGATTCAGAAATTGGTACAGTTGTTTCATACCACTCAAAAGTTGTTCATATCTTACTTGAACAAAACCATTAAATACTGCTTATCCAAATTCAGTCAATAGACAACAACAATTCAGTACAGAATAGGTTTTGCCACATGAAAAGTGAAATCTTTGTCAGCAAGTACTAATACAACATGGATTCAGTTGGTAACAGCATCTTGTAGGGCACTGAAAGATTTAAAGAGCTCTGGAACTGGTAAACACCGACGAGGATCGACCAAAATGGTAAGCCCCAAAGCTCTGATTTCAATACTGATAATACTGGAGAAAAACAAGAGTAAATGAACAAGGTCACAGCAATTACAATGTGGACACAGCCAAATTGGATTCTTTGTAGAGATTATTATGACAGCACGTCCACTTCTGTCTCTGGTTCCAGGTAGACAGGCAACTCCAGACCGACGAATGTCAAGATTAACTTCTTGTGCTTTAGAAGTAGTAGTCAAAAGTCTTGCAGTAGACGGGGATGTTAACAGCAACCTGTGTTGCATAGGTACATTCTCCTCACCGGGCAGAAGTTGTGAAACAAGCACGTCTTCCTTTTTTTCATTAATGTGTTGTTCTTTGTACAGGCTTCTTACTGAAGACACTGCAGAATGTGCTAATACCGCAACAAATGACTGTAAATAGTTTTGCCCACACTTAAACTATTACAGAATCGCAATTAGTAAATAGTCCAACAACACAACAATATACAAAAATTTATTTTCATGGATTGTCAAGTCCCAACTGAATTGACAATGTCATGCCGTAAAGTAAACTACCTGGCTTATTTAAAGGACCGTTCAAGGCCCCTCCAGTTACAAAAAATGTTCCACAACAGTCCAACAACACAACAATGACCAAAAATTAAATATTTATAACATGGAGCATTGTCTTTTTCTTTAGACAGATTACTAAATCCAACCTGTATTCACAATGACATGCTGTAACATAGACTACCTCGCTTGTTGAAAGGATCATACAAGGCCCCACAGATCACAAGAGATGTTACACAACAGCTGAATTTTTTGCTCAATGCACCAGTTTTGTTAACCAGTCAGTTGCACCATAAGTTTTAATCATTAGTTGCCAGAAAATAAAATCACCATATTCATGGAACAGTCAATGTAACAGGCACTAAATGTACATAATTATGAACTCTGTTTAACTGAAATATGATGCGACAATGCCGTTATGGCATGCAGAAAATAAAGAACAAGCTGGATATTTTGCTACATGCACCAGTGCTGTTACCAAGTAAACTGGAATATAAGCTGTGCTCATTAATTAACAGAAAAATCACCATATTTATGGAACAGTCAATATAACGAGCACTGGATGTCCACAATTGTAAACTCCGTGAGGCTACAATATAATGCAGCGTTGCCCTTACAGCATGCGAATGATAAAAAACAAGCTGGGAGGTTTGAAACAAGCCAAAAACATTTGACTTGTGTTATAATCACCAGCAGGCCAATTACTGAGCGTTCATCTGTAAATCACGTTCATCTCGTAGGCCCCCACAAAGAGATAAATCCTAAACAAGAATGATGCTCTGTTGGCTAACCCCAGAAATTAACTGCCGGTTTCTGTAAAAGATCAGTTTTACTAGCAATACACATACTTCTGACAAGTAGAAGAAATTATTAAATATCCTTCAACAACCACCAGATCCTCCAAGCAAAAACTTGCTGGTAATCATTTACCTGGCTACTGAAACAATCACTATACAAATTTTATTTATAATTTTTCGATAATGCTGATGTCATCGCAGTTGACTGCCATTTCTACAAATATGCTTTACCTTTTCATTAATATCTTGAAACAAACAAATCTCAAAATCGACACCAGCAGTACCTCACTCTTAACTCCCTTTTGATTAAGAGTGAAATCAGCGTTGTGAGGGTCTTGCCCTGTGAGTACACCTATGGTAATAGCTGCAGATAACTCTATGGCCTCCACTAGTCTTTTGGCTCGTGCAACTAGTAGTGTTAATTCAGGATCATTAGAAGCATAGACGAGTGCAGCAGTTGCTGTTCCTTTTAAGGGACGTAACCTTTTTCCTCTGTCAGAGCCTTTACTGATAAAGCAGGGACAACAGAATGGACGGTCACAGAGCAGAAAAAGCCATGAAATACACAGCTACAGTCTTTATATTCTTATAAATATGCTAAACACATCACCCAAAAAATTGAGTATACTGTTAGTCATTAATTCCTTAGAAGAACAAACTGATTCAACAGATCTTAACAGATGTTATTTCACATCAGAACTGCAGACAGAAACCTCTCTGTATATTTCTGCCTTTGGTGTTAGATACTATTTGTATCTCTTCATCTTATCCCATACCTGGTTTCAAAAAAAATCTTTAGTAAATGTCTTTATTTCTTTTGTTGCAGTACTTCTACAATCTCTTTTTGACAAATGTTAACCATGTGGTTGGGAATGAATTTTAAAGACACAAATGAAATATCATCAACAAGGGATTATATTATAAAGAAGGAGATCCTAGTTTCATTTTACACTAATTTTAGTTGAAATGGTGAGGGGGAAAAACAAAGGATACAAAAGGTTATATTTAGTAGTAGAAATATTTTTAAAGTGATTTTTTGATGTCTCCATACACATAGTAGGACTTAATGACATAGCTCACAACCTTCCATATCCTAAATGAGGAACAATGCCTCTCATGATCTGGAACAAATGCTAAATGAGGAACACTGCCTCTCATAATGTGGAACAGATGGGCAAAACGTGGAACACCTCCCAACAGCTTACTGCCAACTTCAACTAGAAAGGTCACAGGATGATTAAAATATGTTATACTTATAAAAAAGTTATTTTGAAGTAATATGATTCAGTACTTTTTTGCAATGGATATTACTTAAAAAGTTCCTACCACTGAAGGTGTGGCAGACCCCTTCAATGTTGAAGTTTGAGGAACATGTACTTTTTAAGACCCAAAATTAAGAATTTTGCTCATAATGAGGTACACTTGAGAGGTATGCTTAATGAAACAATTGTCATGATGCATTTTCCCACATGCTGACCTTGTGTATTAGGGCCATTATTTAATAAAATGCTTCATTAGCATTTTATTAAATTATGGCCCAAATAAATTTAGTCTTTCTGACCATGATGTTACCTTAGGACAGCATACACTGTGTCCACTACTGAGCATCTGCAGTGGAACATCCATTAAAGTCCATGCACACTACCATATTGTTGCTACACAGATGACACTAACATTAAAGTTCACTTTTTTCCCTGTGCGACACAATTGTACAGAAAGCAATTTTAAAGTATTTTTCTAATAGAAAAAGCTGCTGAAAATGCCATAGTGCAAAGATAAAGTTCAAAGCAGTGGAAAATTGCTTTAAAACAATGTCATAGCATTTTTATATTTTTTTTAATTTTATATTTAGACAGTAAATATATATATATATATATATATATATATATATATATTGCTTACTAAACTGTACTCTCATAAACAGAATGCAAGCTTTTTAAAAATATTTAAAGTATTAACTACTTTGCAGAAGAAAGCATATGTATAGATATATAAACATGAAATAACTCAACAACGCATGTGTAAGGTACTAACGCAAGTTACAAGTTCATATCTTCATAATAACAGGCGAAGAAGGAGGGATTCCTTTTATTTTATTTAAGCTTTTGATTTGTAAAATTGATCTCAAAGCTACATAACTTTTTTCCAAGTACAGTTTTTTACAGACCTGAGTGGTGAATAGGGCATTAAGATCAGTGTAGAAAATTAGTCATTGATATGCTTTTGAAAGTTTAGTTTAAGTCAAAGCTATGTAATGTAACAAACATTTTGTAAACATTCAGACCTCACAAAGAATAGTGGGTGAACAAAATCTCCCTTCCAGTAAGGCTGCCTGCATCAACATCTTTCAAAAGCACAACAGTGACTAATTTTCTACACTGAAATCAATGCCCTCTTTTCAACTCTGGCTTATCAAGAATCTAGTCCTCACACATAGCTCACAAGAGTCTCCCCACTGTTTGAACAGAGGTTGAACATAAAATTTTCCTCTCTTCATCCATCCATGAATTTCATTGATAGCCTGACTGCCATCAACCCACATATTCAGTAGAAAAAAGTCTAACTCACACTGTCCAAGAAGCACCATAACACACACACGCACACACACACACACACACACACACACACACACACACACACACACACACACACACACACACACACACAAGCACAAACACCAAAGATGAAAATTCTTTAGTGCAGTATCATTTCCTGTATGACTCCACATCTCACATTCATAAACTACAATACCTAACAGAAGACACCTTAAATTCAAAGGAAGTATAGCAGAAATAGCATATTGCCCAAATCTGCTCAAAAGAAGCATCTCACAGCTTAGGATACTGTACAAATCCTTCTGGCAGCAAAGAAATACGTCATCTTGACATTACCTTATCAATAATCACCATTTTCCAAGCTTGCATTTCCTCAGCTGACACTCACCCTAACAAATTTGTCTCTCTCAAAACTCTGCTCTTTG
>NC_056733.1:1854300516-1854455448 GCF_019279795.1 Protopterus annectens
GCTGATGAAGCCCAGCAGAAATGCACACCCACCCACCCACCGAAGAACACTATAATAATGCACATGCTCAAATAAGAAATATCATAGATCGTGTATTTGGGCTGCTGAAGTCATGGTTCCAGTGCCTAGATACATCAGGTGGAATCCTGCAGTACAATCCCCACAGTTATGCTGAAATGTTCACTCTCTGTGCTATCCTTCACAGTATAATCCTGAGAAAACAGCTTCAGCAGGATCACCATGGGGAATGGCCACACATCTCACCACCACTGTAAGGTTACCACAGCCATATGCAGGTGAGGAGTCAAAGGGAGAGAGAACCACCAGCTGCTGTGGGTGTAGGTAGATGTAGGTGTGCACAATATGCCCTCGCCCTGGCCAAGTAGCAGCAGATAGCACACATGCTCACTGTCTAAGGGGCAAAACTGTCATACTATGCACATACATACAGTAAAATGGATGCCAGGCAATGCTCACAACATTTACTTACCTATGTAATGGGATGTGTACTGCTAGCATCACACAGAGTCAGCCCCAAATCAAAACACTTGTAATTGCCAAACTGTCAAGAAAGTGTTGAACCTGGATCAGGAAAATAAATTGCTAAGGATACAAATGAATGTCAGATCTTTGCATGTTACTTGATAATGTTACAAAGTAGAAGGTGGGTAACTTTTACAGCAACAACATCAATATGTGACAGGAATGGCTTAAGTCAATACATGTGTTCAATATCAGCTAATAAGCGTCATGCATCAAAGATACACACATAAAAAAAACATGTAAGAAAGCAGTACAATTTTCAAAATAGCATCAGAAACACACACACACACATGCACACACACACACACACACACACACATATATATATATATATATATATATATATATATATATATATATATATATATATATATATACATATATATACACACATATATATATATATATATATATATATATATATACTAAGCACTGAGTCAGCTATACACCCTGGACATCAGACAAAAGACTTATGTATCTCTAAATATGAAAGACACAAAATCAAGTTCATGGCCCAATTATAATCATTTGCACAGGGTGTTGTTTGGTGGGTGGGGGCAGGAGGCCAAGTCTGACACAAAAGGTATTGAGTGCATGTGAGTAAGACAGACAACCAGGCAGAAATATGGATAAAGTATCAAATGGGCCCTGAGACAGAATGAGTAGTAGAGTAGAGTAGAATGTAAGTCTCATGAATGACCTATGTAACTATTATGTGTGTGTGTCTGCAAGGGCAGGCAAGTTGAAATGTGTGTGTGAGTGTCAGCAAGAACACAGCCAAGCTTTGTAATAGCTCTGTGTCTTGGTATATTGGACAGGTGTGAGCCGTGTATGGTAGAGGTAAAAGTTCATCATTGTCTCCCCTGACCATGAGAACCTGTCTGCCAGGAGTTGCACTGGCATTTCCTTGCCTATGGTCAGATCAGCTGCTGCTACCTGAATGTAGATGTGTGCGCATGTACCTTTAAGAAGCTATCCAAGGGCTTGCACAAGTGTATAAATACCGAGCATGTGTGAGCCTGACTGCCATTTTGTAGTAATCTTTTGAGATGTAAGCATGTATGCATGTAAGGTCTGTCTGTTAACCTGTTTGTTTATATTTTATGATGCTGATATCCATCCTTATGTGTTTCTATGTATTAAAGCATCTAAATGAAATACCTTGCCTGTTTGTCATCTATGTTAGAGAAGGACAGGTAACACTGAATGTGACTGATGTCTGCTGGATGAGCTCTCCTCACGAGTATGTCCAGGACCATGACCCTTGGCCTACCATGTCTGTATGTGGACACCTCAATCACTGATGGAGCATTGGAAGTAGTGTCACTACAGGAGTGGGATCAGGTACAGCCACACTGGCTAACATCCGATGATGCTGCTGACCTATGTTCATGTGGATGCTGTCCCCCTCCCAACACACATTTATCACAGACACTGTCCGTCCCATCGTGTCATTCATCTCATCCATTGACATGGCAGTCAAGCATGTCAGACTGTGCCACATCTACAGCCCTAAGCATGTCCTCAGAAGTCATAGTGGAACATGCCTGCATCTCCATGATGGCCCTAAACATATGTTGAGTAGCACATAAAGACACACCAGGATCAGGTGGAGGGTGGATGCCAGGCCTCCTCCGAGCACCTATAACAACACACCTGCATGGCACATCTCCCACACTTTGGGTACGATCGGAGTCAACTGGCACTGAAACCACAGTACCCCCAATACCCTGATCAAGTGTGTCACCCTCCACCTGTCCAATATCTGAGGGCTCAACGGAATAGGTCTGCATAGGCCTACTAACTGTGTCTGAGGGAAATACAGGAGGTGGCTGAATGTCAACCTCAGTGTCAGATTCAACCTCTGAACTCCCAATTGTGCCTGTGCTTGGCCACCATCAACATCAGAGTCTGCCAATACTCTGACATCAGGTGGTAAAAGTCCTACACTTCCACTGTCAGGATCACCTGTGATAATAAGCAACAAACGCATGAAAGAAAATAATACCTGAACTGAATATTCAAAACAATTCATATGATAACAAACAAGAGAAAAAAATATATTATAATAACTTTCAGAATAATACTAAATACAACCATAAAAATGTTGGGCACCCATTAAAGAAATCTTACAACCCGGCCAAAAATTCAACACAAACCCCTCTCCCAAAGACTCACCACTCGATACTGCAATACAGTTCAACTCTTATTTTATAGATAGTATAGCATCTCTAACTAAGGATTCCTCAACATCTAATATCATCCCTGCCCAACAGCCACATATCACCACATCCACTTTCACCTTCAAACCTGTGTCCACATCCTATATAAATCTACTCTTAAGCAAATTTAAACTGTGATCTTCTTCAAGTTGATGACCTTCCAAGTCAGTACCTAAAAATAGCAGCCAGAAGCTTTGCCTATCCTGTCTCAATCCTTATAAATAGGTGAATCCAAGAATCCCACATTCCCTCTCTCTCTCTCTCTCTCTCTCTCTCTCTCTCGGTCTCTCTCTCTCTCTCTCGGTCTCTCTCTCTCTCTCTCTCTCTCTCTCGGTCTCTCTCTCTCTCTCTCTCTCTCTCTCTCTCTGTCTCTCTCTCTCTCTGTCTCTCTCTCTCTCTCTGTCTCTCTCTCTCTCTCGGTCTCTCTCTCTCTCTCTCTCTCTCTCTCTCTCTCTCTCGGTCTCTCTCTCTCTCTCGGTCTCTCTCTCTCGGTCTCTGTCTCTCTGTCTCGGTCTCTCTCTCTCTCTCTTGGTCTCTCTCTCTCTCTCTCTCTCTCTCTCAATTTCGACAGACATTAATAATTTTAGACCTATAGCAATCTTATCTCCCCTCACCAAAATATTTGAAAAAATGTATTCAAAAACAATTGCTAAGCTATCTCCTGCAGGAAGAACTCCTATCTCCTACACAAGATGGCTTCCATTCTTCCCATAGTACTACCACTGCCCTTTTCACCTATATAGATACTGTTAATAAAGCTAAGGATAATGGCAAACTAGTCTCTTCCTTATTTCTAGACTTATCAAAAGCCTTCAGGGCTGTTTGTCCCAGCAGACTTCTACTTTAAATGCCCTCACTAGGTCTCTCTCAGCCCACCCCTCTGTGGTTCAAAAGCTACCTGTCCAATAGGTATAAGCCAGTAATGGCACTCTACACTCTCTCTTTGCCTCTCAGTCACCACTGGTATACAACAAGGCTCTGTCCTTGGTCCCTACCTTCTTTAACATTTTCAATAAACCCTCTATACTTCTACACAACAGGCCACCCTAATACAATAGACAGATGATTCCACTCTCATTTGCATATCTGACAACATGGTACACCTCCAAAAAATTACTTAGAAGCTTTAACAGACACTGAAACATGACTTTATAACTCACAACTCATGCTCAACCCAAAAATGACCAAACTACTACTTTTTCCACAAATCTCTCTCTCATGAAAAAACAAAATTTAAAATCCTTTCTCTTGATAATACAGCCTTTGAAGTCACTTCTCATAGCAAACTATAAGGGGTGATAGTGGATGATAATCTTACATACAACCTGCATATACAAAATTGCATAAGAAAAACTAATCAAAAACTAAGGATGCTTTACAAAGACTTTGGACGCAACTAAAACTACACTTACCACCACTTATCTCCTTCACACTCTTCTTTATGGTGCTCTCATCTTTACTAACCTCCAGGTTTCACAGAAAATAAAACTTGAATAATGCTATACCAAAGTTGCTAAAGTTAGCTAAATTTGCAGCATATTCCCTTTTCAGAACCCACCACCGTATAGCACTGAAATGTCTAAATTGGTTAGAACTGCTACATCAACTAACATATACACAACCACTTACCACCTATAAAATTTTCCAGCATCCATCTGCCTGACCAGCACTAAAAACCATTCTGAACAGCCATGTTTCCATTCATTGTGATCCAATGACCAAGATTTCCTGCCTGTCTACAAACCTACCAAATCTGCTACTCATTGTCTATACTAGCACATATATCTGACATGGCTTAGTGGTAAGTCACTTTGGCAGTGGTGTGCAAGGTCCTGGGTTTGAGCCTTGCAAAGGTTGTTGATTTGGGTTGGGAGGGTGGCCTAATGGTTAAGGTGTTTGCCTTACAAAAACAAGGTACAGGATTTGAGTCTTGCAAGGGATAATTGGCTAGGCTTAAAATGGCTTGTAAGGGAAATTAGCCTAGTATGAGCCTATGAACAAGGTTGCTAAGGCCTGGAACTCCTTACCTGTATGCAACAAGTCTTTACCCTACCTCCCATTTTTCTGAAACACTTTCTAGCTAAAATCTGACTCTGTTCTCATTCAAATCTAGGATAAACTATATCCCTTCTTCTTCTTCTTCTTCTTTCGGCTTTTCCCGGTTAGGGGTCGCCACAGCGGATCACCTTGTCCGCACATTGATTGGCAGTGGAGTTTTACAGTGTCGAATTGCCAGCCCGGCGCCCAACCTTCCACAGAAGGAACACTCACACGCACACCTAGGGCCAATTTAGAGTGTCCAATCCACCTGCAGCATGTCTTTGGGATGTGGGAGGAAACCGGAGCACCCGGAGGAAACCCACGCGACCACAGGGAGGACATGCAGACTCCGCACAGAAGGCACCCCAGCCAAGGATCGAACCGGAGAACCTCTTGCTGTGAGGCGGCAATGCTAACCACTGCACCACCGTGGCCGCCCTAGGATAAACTATATCCCTAAATGTGAATAAGTACCTTTTTATTCCTTATACCTCCTTTCTCTCCCTTTTTCACTTGCTTCCTTACTGCTATCTAATTCTGTTCTCTGACTTTCTGTTTAAATATATCATAAGCCTGTTTTTTGCTCACTTCATATTGCAGTTCCTATTTGTATTAGACAAACTTTCCTTTAATTTCTCTACACTCTCTAAAATTTCTCTAAATATTAAATCATTGTCATATACCTTGTATCAAGTTTTAACAGATGTTTTTATATTATCTCTAATTTGTTATCATTTTTTAAAAACAAGGACGGTTTGGTTTTTGAAGATTGTAAAATCACTGTTCTTAAAATGTATTGTAATAATTTAGAGTTGTTCTTCTCAGGCCTCCCCTGAAAATGGGCTTCTACCCGGCTGGGCTTTCCTAGTAATCAAATGTCAATAAATAAATAAACAAACAAACAATGATTACACTATCACATATACTACAGCAATAAACACAACATGCATTACACCCACCTCACACATGCAGATATGCATATATCTGACAAATTTTCATTAATAATCAAAGAAAAAGATTTGCCTGACTATTTGCAGATGTACTCTTTATTTAAACAGTATAACAAACAGTTCGTTGAGCGCTTTCATCTGACTACAGAGATTTCATCAGAACAATACTAGTTGACTGAAGCTGCCTTATATACCATTCATCCCGCCCTAATTAATTAATTAACTAATTAAAAATACAATTATTAAAGAAACACATCCAAGTTCTAAAATAAACTAATACTGCTCCATCCCTATGTAAAATATAACTTACGACAGTCTAATACAATGCAAACTTCAAATAATAATTAAATACAATATGTACAAAGAATTATAAACAAAACACTAAATGGATAAAATATATTCCTATGTAATGTATGCTGAATATATAAAGCTATTAAAACACTGTAAAATACAATATGTAATGCCCATATATAAAAAACTGATCACTGTTGTGATCATATATATATTTTTTATTGTATTATGTTTTTACTAGGGGTTTAGTAGGTATAACCTCATTGAGTCCTGGAGGTGAGGCTGCATTTAGCCTTATCTGCCATTTTATCTCCTTTTTTCCAACAACTGCTTTTATGTTGCCACCCCTAGGGTTAGGAGATATAACCTCTAAAATTGCAAATTTAAACCCCTGACATCCTGGACTGCTAACAAGATGACGAGAAAGAGCGTTATTGGTATCATTTTTTCTAATACAATAGGTGTGGTCATAGATTCTGTCCCTTAATCGTCGGTCCGTCTTCCCGACATAGAAACTATTACATGAGCAACACTTTGCCAGATATATCAGATGTTGAGACTGGCAATTTCCATGGCTGAAACTGATTTTACTGCAAATATTATTGCTCAAATGTATTTCTGTTTCCTCCATTATATACCCACAGTAATTACAATGACCACATTTTCTAGTACCTTTCCTGTTGTATGCCTCACTCTTATAATTTTGTGTTTTGACCTCAATGATCTTTTTCAAATTCATACCTGTCTTAGAAACAAAGTGGGGACAAGTGGAAATTTTGTCCTTTATCCCCTCGTCGCTTCTCAATATGTTCCAGTTATTTGAGTTTATTTCCTTAACATCCTTCATATAATCCCCTTGTTTTAAAATACAAGCCCTGGTATAAGGCTTTTCAACCTGTATTGCATTTTCATTTATAATATTTTGGCTGGCAGACTCAGCTACCAGCCCGGTACCTAATAACGAAGGATATTTTTTTCCCCATTCACCGGAAACATAATGTATAATATCCTCAATCATGCTATTAGGGTACCCCTTGTCCCTAAATAAATTACCTATGAATTGCAATTCACTTAACATATTGTCTTCATTAGACGACATGCGTGCCGCTCTAATGCACTGTCCCTTGACAATGCTACATTTCGATGCATACGTATGTGCACTCTCAAAGTGCAAATACGCATTGCTAAAAGTATCCTTTCTAAAAATTTTTGATTGAAAGGAATGGCCATCACTATAAACATAAACATCTAAATAATTTATACCTTCCTTACAACACTGATATGTAAACTGTAAAAAACTTGTAGTCTGATTCAAATAATCAATAAAGTTTTTTAATGTGGCTTCATCACCCTCCCATAACATGAAGATGTCGTCCAGGTATCGAACAAAGCACCTGATATAATTCATCCAAGGGGAGTGCAAAACAAATTCTTCTTCCCAATCAAGGAGAACTAAATTGGCGTACATGGGGGCACAGGCTGCCCCCATCGCTATGCCAGAAATCTGTCTGTAATACTCCCCTTCGTAATAGATGAAGTTGTTGTCTAACACTGTTTCCAAAAACTCCCTCAATAAAACGATGGTATCCTGATCCAACCCACTGTGCTTGTACAAACTGTTATAGAATCTCTCAACACCTTCATCCTTCGGGATACAAGAAAATAAATCTTTTATGTCTATTGTAACAAAAATTAAACTGGGACTCCACAGGTCCATTTTGAAGATACCTAGGAATTCCCAGGAGTCTTTCATAATATGTCCTACTTCTCTATATATATGCTTTAAGTGATGGTCAATAACTTTTCCAAAAGGAAACACTTTGCTATGGCTTCCAGAGATTATCGGTCTGAAGGGGGGGTCAACCGGGTTTTTGTGGACCTTGGGAATACCTGTGATGGTTGCCAAGATTGGATATTCCACCCGGAGAAACCGGTATAGTTCATCATCAATATGGGTGTCTAAAAGAAGCTCTTCAAGGTAGGAATCAATCCTACTGTGAGCGATATTCACCTGATTCAATGAAGAAACTTCGTAGAAGAGTGCACATACGTATGCATCGAAACGTAGCATTGTCAAGGGACAGTGCATTAGAGCGGCACGTATGTCGTCTAATGAAGACAATATGTTAAGTGAATTGCAATTCATAGGTAATTTATTTAGGGACAAGGGGTACCCTAATAGCATGATTGAGGATATTATACATTATGATTCCGGTGAATGGGGAAAAAAATATCCTTCGTTATTAGGTACCGGGCTGGTAGCTGAGTCTGCCAGCCAAAATATTATAAATGAAAATGCTATACAGGTTGAAAAGCCTTATACCAGGGCTTGTATTTTAAAACAAGGGGATTATATGAAGGATGTTAAGGAAATAATCTCAAATAACTGGAACATATTGAGAAGCGACGAGGGGATAAAGGACAAAATTTCCACTTGTCCCCACTTTGTTTCTAAGACAGGTATGAATTTGAAAAAGATCATTGAGGTCAAAACACAAAATTATAAGAGTGAGGCATACAACAGGAAAGGTACTAGAAAATGTGGTCATTGTAATTACTGTGGGTATATAATGGAGGAAACAGAAATACATTTGAGCAATAATATTTGCAGTAAAATCAGTTTCAGCCATGGAAATTGCCAGTCTCAACATCTGATATATCTGGCAAAGTGTTGCTCATGTAATAGTTTCTATGTCGGGAAGACGGACCGACGATTAAGGGACAGAATCTATGACCACACCTATTGTATTAGAAAAAATGATACAAATAACGCTCTTTCTCGTCATCTTGTTAGCAGTCCAGGATGTCAGGGGTTTAAATTTGCAATTTTAGAGGTTATATCTCCTAACCCTAGGGGTGGCAACATAAAAGCAGTTGTTGGAGAAAATGAGATAAAATGGCGGATAAGGCTAAATGCAGCCTCACCTCCAGGACTCAATGAGGTTATACCTACTAAACCCCTAGTAAAAACATAATACAATAAAAAATATATATATGATCACAACAGTGATCAGTTTTTTATATATGGGCATTACATATTGTATTTTACAGTGTTTTAATAGCTTTATATATTCAGTATACATTACATAGGAATATATTTTATCCATTTAGTGTTTTGTTTATAATTCTTTGTACATATTGTATTTAATTATTGTTTGAAGTTTGCATTGTATTAGACTGTCGTAAGTTATATTTTACATAGGGATGGAGCAGTATTAGTTTATTTTAGAACTTGGATGTGTTTCTTTAATAATTGTATTTTTAATTAGTTAATTAATTAATTAGGGCGGGATGAATGGTATATAAGGCAGCTTCAGTCAACTAGTATTGTTCTGATGAAATCTCTGTAGTCAGATGAAAGCGCTCAACGAACTGTTTGTTATACTGTTTAAATAAAGAGTACTGTATACGCAAGGCTCCTGGTACTACCTTGGATATTGTTTGCATCTCTTGTTACTTGTGGTTGAGGTCCGAGGTTCACTTTATATTTGCAGATGTGTCTACACTTGGTAGGGAGGATGGTTCTGGAAGAAAGGAAGCAGGATAAGGATGCAATCTTCACAACTGCAATAAAACAGGGGGACAGTGACTACATAATTTTTGCCTATATATCTGTTAACAATAATTTTAAATGAAACCTGGCTGACATGTCCACCAAAAGCCCATGTGTAATGAGCAAAAATGTGTCATTAAGTATCTTAAGTTATCACTAAGTTGATCCAAAAAAAAAAAAATGAAAAATAAAACACCATGATGTATTAGTTCAATTTTTCTGTATTTTACTATACAACCAAATCTTACACCGTGACATATGTAAGCTTACCTGGAAGCTCCTCCTGGCACATACTTGTCCTCCCAGACACATCAGCACCAACATCAATCACATTAGTGTGCAGTTTCCATTGAGCCTTCTGGATCTCTGACAGTGGACAGGAACTCTTCATTTGGTGTCAGTGGTGGCTCTGTAGCATCCCCCCTCACTGTAGCCAGCTGTTCATGGGCAACTGCAGCTACTCTTGTCTGGGCTGATGAAATCATATCAGTGGCCCTATGGAACACCTGATCATCAGTTCTGGTGCAACCCCTACAGCATTGACATAACTGACTATCTGGTTCCAAATCTGCATTCTATCAGCCATATCCTCACGTCATCTCTCAACCAGAAAGATGCCATGGCGCCTGAACACTTGCACTATGACATCATTTTCAGGGTCATTGAAAGGAGATTTACGTGGATTTGTATGCTTGGATGGCATAGTCCTTGTTGTGTCTTTCAGCTTTTCCCGGTTAGTGGTCGCCACAGCGGAACTCCGGTCCGCTAATGATTGGCAGTTGATTTTTACATACCGGCTTGCCAGGCCTGATGCACAACCTTCAATGAAGGTACGCCCATTCACGCATGTCTCCACGCAGAAGACGCTCTAGTTGAGAATCGAACTGGACAGCATCTTACTGTGAGGCAGCAACGCTACCGCAGCACCACCACCGCAATTGGATGCCATAGTCCTATGTGGCATAAAACAGAGAAGGATGCAACATATAAATATCACATAATTAAATTCTTGCTCATATACACATAATATTTCAACATTATGCAGTGGAGACACACATTTCAGTTATTAAAGTTGATAGTTATGTTGTTGTACCATGCCACACTCACACAATAACCAATGCTTGTTCCAAAACAAGGAGTACCAATTTAGTAATGTATTGCTTGCCAAGGACCTAACAGCATGACGACACAATTTCAAGAACAAACCTCTTTAAACACACACAGCTTTTTTGAGGTGATACACAAACGGTATTGGCACAGCCACCCCCAAAATACAGGCAAATGAAAAGTTTGTACAGACCAAGGAATACCACATAATTCAAATGTTATATATGCTTCCAACACAATTCTCACAAAATGTGTACACATTTTAAACAAAAAAGTCATTTTCATATGATTGCAAGTCAACTCTGTCTGTGCTCGGGACTCCAGTGGACATGTCTATGGGCCATCTTAGAAACTTAATACCCCTGTGTCATTGGCAATATAGTACATTGGATCTACTTCATATGGTCAACTTTTCAGAATGTTGAAGACCATTTGGTTGAGACCATATGACCAACATTCGAAATGTTGACCATTGAAAAAAAAACACAAGAAAATCTTACCTTCACGCTGCTCCCCCCCACCCGGAACTTATATATACCAACTCCAAGATCGCACTATAGTGCGGAAGATGGAAATCTTTCCATTCTGCACTGTACGGAGATGCCGGTTCTGCATAGTCGACATTTCGAATGTCGATCATATGGTCTCGGCCATATGGTCTTCGACATTCTGAAATGTTGACCATGTGAAGGGGACCAAGTACATTACATTTCCCTAAAACAACATCAGAAAATTGTAAGATAACCCAGTTTTAACAGTAACACTTGTTTATTTAAAGAATACAATCATACCTTAACAAGATCAGAAGTCTTCCCTCCAGATAAATCAAAAGGAATAGCAATCTTCTGTGTTCTCCAAATACAGAAGTTTCCTCGCCTTCAAGTTCCTTAGCTACACGGTTACCTTTTTATAGTGTAGATTCAGGCCCCTGAGCATGGTGAAGATGCAAATGAGGTATGATATCATTAGAATTGCTGAGTCCCAAACTTTTGGCTTTGTGTAGCAGTCGTAAACATAGTGTGGGCACTATCTCAGTGTTAGCTGCTAATGGATTACAATGCTGAATGATTAGTGTGAGGAAGAAGCATTGGGTGTGTTACCCAGGATAAACTTACAAACTGTAGAAGTAACTGTAGAAAGCTTTTAAATGGAAGGGAATAGCACACAGTTTTCATTTTTGTTCACTAACACCCATTTGCATGGAGTTTGGCGTCAAACACCAATGTTGAACGATGGCAAATGGCTCTTCATGTGCTATGACATGCTGCTTAAACTCACTGCACATAAGAAACACACAGTTAATGCAAAGTAATGGCACTAATATTAAATATTTCCTATCATATTTATTTAGACTGATGAATGCATAAAAATGCCAATCATTATGTGTGCAGTTGACATAATTTAGTTGAATAGTGTTGTTTTAATACAGTGCTTCACTGCAGTCATTTCATCTAACATTTGCAAAAAATAATTACATTTAATTATTTAATGCCATCCCGAATACATTTTAAAAAATTAGACTGGGATGGATTCAAACACTGTATCATTTGTGCTCCAAAAAAAAAAAAAGCACTGCTGTTACACCTACTGCCACAGAGACAGCTAGGCAGCAAGTGTTTTCCTTGCACTCAGTACTGTCCAAAGCGTTGCCTGTCACATCTCTCGCTGCTTAGCATGTTTGCACGGAGAAAAGGAAACTAATAAAACTCTTATTATTTTCTCAATAAAGCAGAGACACATTTTTGTTTGTAACTTAACTCTGTGTAAATGGGGAAAGCAGTACTACTAGTCCTTCATGTCATAAAATGTCTGATACAATATTAATATAAAATCCATTATGAATACCATAATATTTCTCAGCTATTTATACTATAGTCAATATGCATAAGTACTTCTCAAGTTCAAGTAGTAATCATGAAATGTAAATTTTGCAAGCATACTTTGTCACTGATCACTCAAACCAGCTATTCAGCAGCACACTATGAAAATAACTGATTGGCATGAATTAGTATGTTTACTGACGAGTTATTCTTCATCCCGTAATAATCCATGCAAAACCACAACCTCAGGGAAGGTAGGTGTTACTGGCTGGACACATATTTACTCAGACTAAGGTGTACCCTGCACCCCTTCACTTGAAACTTGGTATGTCAGTACTAGTTCCCAAATGTCAACCGCACTACATAAATAAATAGCGCAACTGCATTGTAACATCATATAAAGCTGTATAATGACAAATCACATATTAAGATTGACTTATAAGTGTATTAATGTGGATATCAATTCATCGCAAATATGAACACATGTACATACACAGTTGCATGCATGCTGATCACAAAACGTGTGTCTGTGTGTGACAGTAAGTGTATAATGTACATGACATATTGACAAACAGTTGCATCTGTCTCTGTTCTGCTACATGCATTCCTGACAGCTTTTTGCATCTAGTTTGAAAAGCCAAAAACAATCACAAGGCATTATTCAGGTATGTCTACAATATTAAAGGCAAGAAACAGCAATGCACTAATTGTAAATGCAGCCAGCTATATGGAACCAGAGAATATAGCAAATCTGCTAGCTGACAAATGTACCTCCAATTTTACCCCACTCCCCAAAATCCCTCACTAAATACCCTTGACTACAGCTCCCCCAACTATCACTAGAGAACAGGTCATCAATGCACTTTCCACGACCAAGAACGCTGCATTTATGGACACTGATAATATCCCAAGATGCTTCTTAAATAGCATTAGACATGGCATATCAAGACCACTAGAATCACTATTTAATCACAACCTTCAAACAGGATTCATGCAGAGTGAATGGTGGACTGCAACAGTCATTCATCTGCATAAAGTCAGAACAATTATGGACCCAAATAACTACAGACTCATAAATCTGACTAGTCTCATATCCAAAGTCAAAGAAAGAATTATCATGGAAATGATAAACAATGACATACAAAGCCTTCAGACACAAGATCTAACTCAGTTTGGTTTTGACAAGGGCAAATAATGCCTAATCAACCTGGTGGACTTCCTAAAGAAGATCGCCAATGCAATGGGCAAGGGCAAAATGGTGCATACTGCCTATCTTGACCTGGCAAAAGCATGTGACACAATGCCCCACTTTTACATTTTGACAAACTTATAAAATTAGGTATAAAACCCTATTTCATCCACTGAATAGCCACCTGGCTCACAAATAGAACCCAATGAGTTACCTCCACAAAGAGGACAGTTACTAATAGAGTCCCTTAAGGCTTAGTATTGGGGCCACTCCATTTTGGAATGTTCTTCTCTGAAGTCAATACCAATGCCAAGAGTCCCCTGGCTGACCTAGTTTGCAGACAATTGCAAACTAGGTGCAGTCATAGAATTCCCCATTGACACAAGTACCATTCAAGAAGGTCTGACACAGACTAATAACTGGTCCCAGAGTCATGGTAAAAAAATCAATACCAAGAAATGTCTAATAGTGTCATTTAGGAAGGAGGCTACTCTTGGGAACCACCACATTGATAATATACCCCTAAGAGTAGACCCAGTGGCCAGGGATTTGGGAACGCATGTAGACACTCACCTGGACTTTGACCACCATGTGACTGTGGTAGTAAGGAAATCATTTTATACTGCACAACCTATAAACTGAGGTGGGTCTACCTGAAAACACCGACATGCAAAAACACTGACAACAAAATCACCGACACCCCAAAACCGAAAGTTCAAAAACACGAAACTTCACATGCCCGACAAACCACAATCCCGTCAGTCAACAAACAAAACAAATCACCTGTCCAAAATGCACACACACAACACAAGCACACCAAAAACCTTACAAACCCACACTAAACCTTAAAAACACAACTATCTATGCACTAACTTTAAACCAAACCCTAACCCTAACGTCCGTCACTATCACACACTCACCTAACCTGCTCCCTAACCCTAACCCACTTAACCCACCCCTAACCCTAAAGTCTGTCACTATCACACACTTGCCTGACCCGCGTCCTAATCCCAACTTACTTAATCCACCCCTAACCCTAAAATCTGTCACTATTGCACACTTACCTTACTTGCACTCTAACCCTAAAGTCTGTCACTATCACAAACTTACCTTACCCGCACCCTAACCCTGCCATCCATCACTACCGCATACTTACACACTAGTGCTCGTTTGACATGTCGATGTTATCAGCATCGGGATTTTCAACTGTCGATCACCTCCATTGTTGATCTTCTGGTGTCGGTGTTCTTGTCATCGGCATTTCCAGCTTTCGGTGTTATCAAGTAAACCCACTGAGGTATGTCATCTAGGTCCAAGGGTGTCATTTTACTACTGTATTCAGCTATTATTAGATCAGTCATTGAGTACAATGCTCCCTTTGGTATGTACCTGACCAGCCATATACAATAAGTACAGCATCCTCAGGGTTTCCTCACAAAAAGAATACATGGTCGATACAACATGTTCTACACGGACTGCCTCAAAGCCCTCTCCCTGTACTCGGTCACCTACAAATTGGTATGAGACAAACTATGCCTGGCATACAACGTATCCTCTGATACCACTCTGATGGACTTGTTGCACATCCACAAAACAAATAACATCAGAATTACTGGATCCAGAGACCTATACCTCAAATGTAATCTAAATAGTACATGTTGAAGGGACAGGAAAGTATCTCAGAGACTAAATCTTTTTTGGAATAGGCTTCCCATTCATGTGAAGCAGAGTTATTTTCTAATACAATTCAAGCATAACTTGGACCAGTGGATGGTCAATCAGAAATGTATTACTAGTCTGACACCTATATTTCTAGTAGACATAGGCAGCCTATAAATGTCTGACCACTCTTGCCCATGCCCAGTCTACATATACCCCCTTAAAATAACCCTGGGGTATCAAGACTTGTCAGATACATTTAGGAATCAGGGTTAACTTTAAAAAGTTCCCTGGCATTGCTAGCCTAGTAATCTGTTATGAAGCAATGAACATATGTTAATATAAACAACTAATTTAGTAGAAACATCACATCATAAACCCAGCATATAATTCAATAGAAATAACCAAAAGTGTCAATAGATACAGAATGAGCCACAGAAGTATAATGTTTCATTTAAACCTGGGCGATAGGAATCATCCAACAAAACAGTCTGCCTTTTTCTTTTATATTCAGAATATTCAGCCACCCATGATCTGTCTTAATTTTATGAATACCAATAAATGAGCAAAAAATATACTATATTGCTTTTAACATGCTTGTACAAGGCATCTAATTCAGACTTGTAGCTACCACATCTGACATCCTGTGCAGTTCCACTAATTAGTGCCCCTAAACCCAAAGTTGAAGAGCAAAAACACAAATAAGAAAAAAATAATAATAAAAAATAACTCTTCTATGCTATAGCTGTTGTAAGTTGTTTGCTGACAATGCAACAAGTACATTGCCACAGTTGGTAACACACACACTGACATTTCACTATAAACATGAATGCACTATTGACCTTCATTTGTGAAGCCACAGTGTTCTCCAGGTTTTGTAATGCCTTCATAAATGAGTGGCAGTTATTCACTTGCCCCACACTGGCACCTGCCAGTCACACCCCATAACAGTTCTCACCCATGGTAGTTGCTACCTTCAGTCCATCCTAATTGTGGTAATCATCTAATTCCCTATGGCATCCAGTGTCACATATATCTTCAATGATTCTTAACTTCAATTATCTGTAAATCTTGCCTTCAAAAAAATGCTGCTGAGATGCATGTGCAAGATGAATTATCCTGTTATTAATAGAGAAAATACAAGCCTGGATGTCATAAATCCTAGCAGTATTCATGCCACTGACCACAGGGACAACTTCTCACTAGGTCAGTATTGTGTATTTTATTGACTACATCCTTAATTTTGAATTCTTTGTTACTATATTTTGCAATAAACATGAGTGTTGCTGTTCTTTGAAATAAAATAATCTTTATTCTGATATTGGGCTTTACATAGTTAAGGAATATTGGTGTTTTTTGTCATCAAATAAAATTTTAGGGTATTGTGTTGGATAAAATATGGAAAATTACTTGTGAAACATAAACATTTGAACTGACTTGAAAGGCAGGAAGAATTATGCAATACTGACGTGGTGGGAAGTTCGTGTGGTCAGTGTTTTATTGAAGAGGTAATATATGTGACATTAAATGCAGCAGGGAATCTAACGCTTTGTTTAGGCATGTTAAAGCATTTATATGGCAGGAGGTGCTACAAGGAATCTGATGTTTTACACAAGCATGTAAAAAATCATTGCAGCACTTTCTTATTTTAAGAAGTAGGTTGTAAACATAAAGCTTTGGCTATGAGAAGCATACAACAATAATGAGACTAAACTTATTGCTCAGAAGACTTCAGCTAGGGAAGAGTAATGAAGCAAGTGATTATACTGATAAACACAGACACTGAAAAAAGGCAAACAGTCAAATTTTGGAAGGTATGGAAAAACTAGGAAATCTGAAAGTAACCAAAGAAGAAAATGGAAATATTGTGGGAGTGATAGGTAATAAACTAGAAATCAAGAAACTAGTACACAAGACAGGAAAATACAATAAAGACATTTGAGCATGAAGGTAAGAATTTGGTAAGAACTTGCCTCAAAATGTGGCGGTCCTGGGTGGGCGTGGCCAAGGATGAGCCTTGAGTAGCAGCACTTTCTCTCAGTTCTGCCATATCATTTCTTTTTTGACAGGAATTTTTATTTATAACTAACTAAAAAACATTTTTATATATTGGGTTTCATTTAATAGTCTATTAAGTTAGTATTAAAATATTTTTTAAGTTTTTTTAACTTTTCCTGTCAAAAAATCAGAGACGAGTTTCTGATATCTGGATTTAACATGAGCTTCACAAAATCCTCTCATCAGGCCTCAGCAATAAAAAAGAGTTTCAAACTCTTTTACCTACTATTCAGGAAATATCAACAAAAATTGACAGAATGGATATGAAGATTGATGTTTTTAAAGAAAATACTTCTCAACAAATGGAGACTTTACATCAAGACCTTAAGCAGCAGAAGAAACAAATTACAGGTATTGAAACATCTTTAAATGACATGGATAGCAGATTACAACAAAATGAACATAATTTAGAATTCCTTCTAAAGCAAAATTCCCTGCTTCAAACTAAAATAGATGATCTTGAAAATAGATCTTGAAGAAATAACATCAGGATCTTTGGGCTACCAGACAATCTAGAAGAAAATAATTTGGAGACATTTTTAACTTCATGCCTACCTGATATTTTACAGCTTCGTGAAGCACTTTCTTTTGGTATAGAAAGAGCTCACAGGTCTCTATATACATCCAAATTTACTAGAAGTAATTCCATAAAATCTGTCATAGTCAAATTTCTGTCAACTCATGATAAAGAAATAGTTTTGAAGACTGCTTGGTCTAAGTCACCAATTAAATACAAAGATAACATCATACATTTTGATAATGACTATTCTACATCTGTCATAACTAAAAGGAAACAATTCCTACCATTACTTAAAGAACTTAAAAAAACACAAATAAAGTCTCACCTGCTTTTTCCTGCAAGGCTGAAAATCTTCCTTCAAGATGGTCCAAAGATCATTGAGGAACTTGATGGAGCTATCAAGTACATTAAATCTAACAAAATATTAGAAAAAATAGACAAAATGGACTGGGCTAGTTCCAGTCTTAAATGAATATCTGAAAATGGAACCTGGAAACAGTAGACCACAAGAAGAATCTTAAAAAATAACTTTTTTACAACATGGTTTTTATTTTCTTTTTCCTTACATAAGATTTTTTTCTTATGACCCAGTAGTCTGGGAAAATTAAAACAGATCAACAGGTGAGTGCTGATATACCCTTTATGATGTTGTGCTTTTGGCTTGTGATTCTTACTGATTAGTTTATTAGATTTTCATAATTGCCATTAGCATCTTGTTTTATCATATAACTTTATTAATATTTTAGTTATTTGAAAAAAATTCATAGTATATATTATATATTAACTTCTTTAAAATGCACTCTATTTTATTAAAGAGGAAAAAAATCTATTTATTGTCCCTTGCTTACATATACCTTCAAATACATTGACTGCATTAGTTTAATTTGTTTTTGTTCACTGATACTAAGTAGCTGCATATTACTGTGATTCTTTGGTAGGTGTTCCAGTTACAGTCTTTTCCCTTTATTTTATTAACCTAGTGCATATATAAAAGGTTTAAGATTTACATTTCATTTAGTCTTTACCTCCTTTTGCCTATAATTTAACTTATGGTATATGTCTCTGAGTAACTGCTGGTATTTATGATGGCTATGCTTTTGATAATTCATTATGTTAATTTACTGTTGTTTCTTTGGTGCATTGCTTGTTTCATGATGGAGCTACTGAATACATACATTTGGTTGTAGCTTATTTCTTTGCGATTGTAATGTCTTTTGTTGTTTGTTTGTTTGGGGATGGTGGCTTTGTTAGGTGCCCCTTTTGGTGATCTTGTGTTTGTTTGCTTGAACCATGTCCGTTGGTGGCTTTGGGCTTGTAGTGGATATGAGAGCATTGTAGATCCGTGAATTGTTTCTTTTTTTTTACTTTTTCTCTCCCTTTTGCCTCTCTCTGCTATACCACAAAATAAAGCATTGAAGTGTTGCTGGAGTGTCCCGAGGGCCTCTTGAGACTTAGGATACACTCTGTGGTTGTCTGAAATGCCAGCAGTTTCCCGCTGAAAAATTTGAGGGTGTTCATTCTTCTTACGGCTTGGAGACAAGAATACATGCATCACTGAACTCCTTCAATGAGCCATATGATGTCATATTCAGCTTGACGGTGATTTTTAAAAGGAAGTAATCTGTTTTTTTTTTTTTTTTTTTTCCTCTATTCATCTTTTGGACTATACAGCAAGATTAACATAGTTTTTGCTATCTAAAAAAGGTAAAACCATTGCAAAATTTGTAATAAGGACTTTGATGCTTGTAAGCCAGACTTTATTTTAACTTGGAAAGTAACTGGTATAGTTACTTATTTGGTGGTTAGAGACAGTGTTCGCATTAATGTAATATAAACACAGCAAGGATTATTTCTTTAGTAAAATGACTATTCGTGTTCTAAAATACTAATACTACAGCTGGAATTCACTTGCATTGCTGAGAATTTAATTAATGCTTAGATATTTTTAGTGGCTATGACATGAAATTAATAGTTATTGATATACTGTTGCATCTAATTTTGTTATAGGTACTTGTATTTTAATAACTAGTGCCACAGACGATACTTAGTATACTGCAAATTACATGATATGCACAGAGTTTTAAAAACTAAGCATATTAGATTCATACTCTCTGTATCTCTGTGTATGTGTATGCATGTATTTATATACATGCATAGACATATTGAAAAAAATCTTTATTTATTTAATTATTGTATATTTGTTTTATATTTATTGTTTAGGATTCTCCTACAGAGCTGATAAGCCTTTTTTAGTAGAGACCTGGAGAGAAGGGTCCCAATATGTTACACAATAATCATTACTTTTTAGCTTAAAGCAGCCTTGGTGCAGTTTTATTACAAGGTATTAAGTAGCAGTACAAAGTTACACAATCTCAATAGTTGGGTTTATACTGTATTTTGTTATTAGTAGTCTTTTTTTTTTTTTGCTTATTAGATGTGTAAAGATTAGAAGCAACAAAAATGGCAGAACACAATGTATATATAGCTATATAAAACTTTACTAAAGTGCTACTTTAGCTATCTGTATCTTAATATTTGTGTAAGATTTGTAAATAGATTTGGTTTATTCCTGTTTTATATTTATAGCGGGTATGGCTCTTGTTGAATGCTAGTAAAACAATAATAATATTATTCATCCTAGACTATAAGTATAGTTAAAATTCTCACTTTAAATAGATTTTTGGTTTACCTTTCTAGGTTATATCCTCTGTAAAGTTACAATATATCTTACTAATGATTAGTTTAATATATTTCTTGGTTATAATAGAATAACTTAAACAGTTAAAAGAAAATCTAGATATATCTATTGATGCAGTTACATTTTTAGCTGTTTGCTAACAACTTTGATATACTTCTTCTTCTGTAATATGAAATATTTTAATAGTGAATTGAATGTAATGTCTCTTTCAACAATATAGACTTATTATCTTAGTAAAATCATACCATGAATAACCTTTCTTACTTGGGTAATGTATTAATTATTAGATTTTTGATAACTATGGATATGGGAGTCATTAAAATGACCTTTACAATTTCACATTCTTATATTATAGCTAATTTATGATATTAGTCTTTTGTAACCTTATAGCATGTCAATCTTTGTTGCAATTCAGTTTTAGTTATCTTGTCTATTAGTTAATCTAAGATAGATTATATGATGACTTCTCCCTTTGTATAATACAGACAGTATTATTCACAAGCCATGTTTTTAATTATGAAATAGTTCATACTTAGGTGGAGCTTGATAGAAATATGCTGCTAGTAGGTTTGTTAATTTGGGTGATTAATGTCACTCAAATTAGGAGTTTATAACTCCAGGTGTTTTTTGAGGGATTTATTGTTATAAAATTTTGTTATTATTTTTTGATAGTATACCTTTTGATGTTCACTCAAACAATTATAGTAGAAAGTTATTCATATATTCATATAATTTCAATTTTAGAATTTTTTACCCATGTTTCACACTATATATATTGCTGTATTTCCAACTTTTTACTAGTATCATTTCATAGTTCTAAGTTTATTGAAAACTCTAATCAGTATGTATTACACCCCAATATTCTTAAAATATGACATTTTTGCATTGTATTTCCCTTAACATAAATGGTTTGAATAACCTTAACAAGAGAAGATATTTAAATAACTCACAATTAATTTTTCTGCAAGAAACTCATTTGTTAGAGAGTGATGTTTCCAAGTTAGAATCTAAATCTTTTTCAATACTCAGTAGTTCTGAGCACCCTCCAAAAAAAGATGCGTTGCAATACTCTGGAATAGCAAATAACCACAACCTAAAATTATAGATTCATGCAAAGATAATAAAGGTATGGTAGCTTCTATTGTCATAGAGTTTAATAATTTAATCTTCACTCTAATTAACATGTACTGGATTCCTGAATTTGGACAGAGCTCAGCACAACAATATATAGATAATTTTATTCAATTTTCTAAAGGCAATATTATATTAGCTGGCAATTTTAACTGCATTTTCGATAGCTTAGACTCTACTTCTAAAGGTAATAGAAAAGTTTCGAGTTCAGTCAAACTTTTAGAGTTTACAAATTCCTTTTTATTGAAGGACATTGATAATTACGCTGACCCAAAATCATTAGTCTATACATTCTTTTCACACAGACATAACACATTCTCATGAATAGTCAATTTTTATCGCTAATCGTTTAACTGATCCTTTAAGTAAGTTGAAAGTTATTACTTGTCCCATTTCAGATCATAACTCTATAACCTTTGATATACATATTTATACATGTACCAACATTCAGATAAAATGGATACCAGCATATATCACTAAATTAAAAGATTTTAACCCCTTCATATTAGAAGAAGTTCATAGTTTTTTAGAATTTAATACCAATAATAATAATACATCTGAAATTTTCATCTAGGATGCAATGAAGGCATATTTGTATGGCAGAATAATTGACTGGTATAAAAATAATTTTATGGGATAATGATTTAAAGGAGATACAAACTAAGCTTGATATTTTGAACCTTGAGTTATCAAAAAATCAACTAGAAAAATCTAAATTGGATAAAATAAATATTCTAAATAAGAAATATCTTCAAATATTAAACCATAAAACTATGATTAGTCTTGAAAAATTTAAATTTATTAATTTTTCAATAAATCCCAGATCTTTGAATATCTTAGAAAAGAAAGTAAAATGATTAAGCAAATTTAATCATATTAAAGAAATATATTCACAAAAAAAGGTATCTGACTTACATAACATATTAAATGAATTTAGAGATTTTTTCCTAAAGCTTAATCAATCTTCTGCACTAATAAATCCAAAGAAAGATATTCAAGCTTATATTAATAAAAACACTAAAAAAAACTAACAGAAAAACAATCCAAGTTATTTGATAGAGAAATTATATTAAAAGACATTCAAGACCAAATTAATACACTCAAACAAAACAAAGCACCCGGTAATGATGGTATTATCCCAGAAATCTACAAAAAGTTTACCGAATAAAGCTCTAACATTGTTACTTTCAGTTTTTAACACTATACGAAATAATAATATGACCCCTCCGTCCTGGAAATATACATTCATTTCTCCCATCTTAAAGCATGAAAAAGACTCTACAAAATGTAATTCATATAGACCTATATTGTTATTAAATACGGACTATAAAATGTTTCTGTCTATATATGCAAAGAGGCTTAAAAATTTTCTTCCCAACTTAGTAGATGAGGATCAAACAGGTTTCATAATAAATAAAACAACTTTTGATAACATTAAAAGAATAATAACCTTAATTGAATCAACCAAACACTTAAAAAATAATCAAACTATAGTTGGTTTAGACATTAACTGTGCTTTTGACACAGTTCATAGGTTCATAGGTTCATACTAGGTTATCTGCCCTAGGGCATTTATAAGCCTAGCCAGAATGTGTTTGGCTTTCGCCACCCATTTTAAATTTATTTTGCTATGCCCTTTTTTGAGGTTAGTATACTGTGCCTCTGTCTAACAGTGACACAGAAGTGATACCCGGGGTAAATCTACGATCTCCCATCCACTCATCAAGATTCCTCTTGAAGAGAGTCAATGAGGGACTCTGCCTAACCTGGACTGGGATTTTATTCCAGAGTGAAGGGAACCTCTGGGTTATGAATCTGTCCCTCCAGCATGTCCTATTTATTTCAGTGCTGAGGTTCAAGTCTCTTGAGCGTAGCTCGATGGGATTTGGATTTTCTGAGGTGCAGCATGTCCATTAATTCTGGGTTGGACATGGCTTTATACGTCAGGCACAGATCGCCTCTGAACAGGCGGTATGCCACTGAGTAGAGCTGGAGTTTCTTTAACCGGGCAGCATATGGCATCTGTTTGAGCCCTTTGATCCTCTTGGTGAGGTACTTTTGGGGTCTTTCCAGTTGCTGCAGGTGTCTGGTAAGGTAAATCCCAAAAGGGGCATTGTACTCAATTATGGGCCTGATGAGGGATGAGTAAAGAGGCACAATGACCTCCCCTGATCTAGATGTGAATCCCTTCATGATTAGGTGGGCTATATAAAATGTTTTTCTAACCACTTTGGCCACGTGGTTGTCAAATGAGAGATTGCTATCAACTTGGGTCCCCAGGTCCCTAATTACTTCTTCTGTACTTAATGGATTACCACCTATGTGGTAATTTGTGGGCACTTTGTTTTTGCCAAAGGGGATGACTATACACTTTTTGGCATTTAGCTTGAGGCCATGGCTCTGGCACCAGTTGTCTGTTTCTATGAGGCCCTTTTGGAAGATGCTTGTGTCGGCTGAAGAGTCGATTATGGCGCCCAGTTTGCAATCATCTGCGAACTTGGTCAGCCACAGTCCTTCCGTGTTGGCCTGTACCTCCGAGAAATATATATTGAACAAGAGAGGTCCCAGGACTGAGCCTTGTGGGACACCACTTGTAACTGGTTTGGAGTCTGACATGGCTCCAGCAATTCTAACCATGTGGGTTCTGTCCTTGAGCCAGTTTGCAATCCATCTAGTGACATAGGGGTTTATATTTAAGCTGGTGAGCTTATCTATAATGCCCGAGTGGGGTATTGTATCGAAGGCTTTTGCGAGGTCCAGGTAGGCTGTGTGGACCACCTTCCCTCGTCAATGGCCTTGGTGACTGTTTCAAAGAAATCAACCAGGTTTAAGAGGCAGGATCTGCCCTTAACAAAGCCGAACTGGGTAGGATCCAGTGTCTGTAGGTTCCCAATATCTTTATTTATGAGGTCCATGATGATCCTTTCCATAGCTTTGCAGACCAAGCTAGTCAGGCTTATGGGGCGATAGTTTCCAGGATCTGTTGAGGCACCACCTTTATGGAGAGGGACCACTGTTGCTGTACGCCACTCTTTGGGCACATATCCTGTAGTAAGGCTGAGACTGAACAGTAGTTTTATGTTTGGGTTTAGGTCTTCTTGGAGTTCATGTAGGATGCAGCCTGGGACACCGTCTGGTCCCATTGATGCTGTGTTTTTTTCTTTGGAGAGGGCGGCTCTTACCTGAGCATCTGAGATGTCAGGGGGGCAGCACTCTGCTGGGATAGATATTTGCCCTTTTGGTGGGGGGGGGAGTTTACGCTGAACCTGTCAGCTAGGATGTTGGCAATGTCTGTGGGTTCAGTGTATTTTTTGTCATTTTGGACTAATTCTGAGCATATCTGGGAATTCCCAACCAGGTTCCTAACATAACTAAAGAAAGCCTTGTGATTATCCTTAGTGTCCTTGCAATTTTTCTCTCGAAGCTGGCCTTAGACAATTTTATGAGTGCCTGTAGTTTTTTGCTAATACTGATCAGTGATGCCTTCCCTTTTTGGGATTTTGCTCTATCGTTTAGTAGCTTCCTCCTTCTATTGTATAGTTTGTTTATGGCTGGGGTCCACCAGACAGGGCGTCTGCCTTTGGAGGATTGGGTCTTGGTTTTATTTGGGATCGCATGATCCATGCATTCCTGAAGGTGTTCATAGAATGCATTTCTAAAGGATTCTGCGGTATGGGCTGTATTTTCCACAGGCCCAGGGGCTTTGAAGGATTCCACCTCAGTTTTGAGGAGTGTGAAATTTGCTTTAGAGAAGTTTTTCACTGTGGTTTTCTGGGCAGGGGGTGAGGTCGGGATGTGAATATTCAGTGAGATTAGTTTATGGTCTGATCTTGCCAGTGAGGGATACACTTCTGGTCTGGAGCATAGAGTCCCCATGTTGGTGATGATCAGGTCCAGTATGTTTTCCCCTCTTATGGGAGTGGTAACAAGTTGTTCCATAGCATTTGAGTTTATAAATTCTAGGAACCTTTGGGCTAGGGTGTTGGAGCTAGAGTAATGCTCCCAGTCTATGTTTGGGTAGTTGAAGTCGCCCAATATAATGGTGTTTGGAGAGACCTTCATATTTTCCAGTGTTCTCAGGAAGGCCGAGTCAGGTTCCTGGGTTTGGGAGGGTGGTCTGTAGCAGGCTATAAACTTGAAGGCAGTTTTACCCACTGTTAGTTGCACATGGATAGTCTCTGATGCTTCGTGCTTTGCCACCAACCTGGAGGTGTGGGTATCTTTGATGAATATTGATACTCCCCCTCCTTTTGTGGTTCGGTCCAAGTTTTAGGGCCGAAAAGCATGATATGAGGTATAACCTGGTAGTGATGGGGTGCTCTCGGGAGCCCTAAACCAGGTTTCTGTTACTGCACAGATATTGATGTTCTCCATGCTAAGGAGAGTTTTGAGTACATGCATCTTGAGGTTTAGACTTCTGGCGTTGAGTAGCATTACTCTTAGTTTCTTATCCCTTGTGATACCTATGGAGGTGGGTTTGTCTTTTGAGCCTTGCCTAAAAAAGGCACTATGGGGGTAGCAAGAGCCTTTGCCAATATCCAAAAGCTCAGGGGTGACAGGTGCAAGCCATCCCTAGCGAAGCATCGTGGCTTGTCGAGCATATCATCCCAAGCTGACAGGCATTGGATCCCCTTTGAATGACACCAGTACTTAAGCCAATTGTTGAAATTGATCATCTTGTCTTCATATTGTGGCATCATTCTTGGTGAGGGTAAGATGCTACTCAAGGTCAGGGTCATACCGGCCTGGGCTACATGCTGAGAGAGCTCCTTTATGTCTCTTTTCATGTAGTCTGGGGAGGTACGTCTCAGGTCATTCACACCAGCATGGACAATGACTGAGTCATATTTATACTTGCTTTGGAGTGACCTGAGTGCTTGTGTTATGTGGCAGATCCTAGAGCCCGACAGGCTGCTCACTGTGACCCTCTCCTTGTTCAGCCTGGTGAGCAGGACGTCAGTGTGCCTGACAATAGATTCACCTATTACAAGTGTATCAGGTGTGTTGTTTAGTCTTAAGGGCTGTGACTGTTCGGCACACTGGCTTTGTGAGATATGTGTTGCACGTGTTTTGTTTTGGGGTAGCGGTTGCTTGGGTGTCTGCTTTGGAGGTCTCTGCTGCTTAGGCAGATCTTTATTTAGAGCCTCCGAGTATGTTTTTGTGTGATTATGTGTTTGGTTTGCTGTTGTGGTAGGTCTATGTGAGACTGGAATTGTAGTGAGTGTGGTTTCCTTCTCCACCTGACTGGTTATGCCAGTACTGAGTTGAGAGAGCTTAGCCTCCAGTTTGGCTTTATGGTTGCATCTCTCACATGTGTTAGAATTTGTTGGGAGGAGGAGAGGGTGGTCTGTGTACATGAGGCAGTTGTAACATTGCCTCAATATTGCCAGATTCACCAGCTGGACCAGAGAGGAGATTAACAACTGACCTTTGGACATGCTAGAATAATATTGGGAATTCCTTAATAATTGAAAACAAGGGCCAGTTGGGAGTGAGGGTGTAGTGCTTTTAATTTTTAGTGCTGACTTATATAATTGCTTTATTGAGCAAGTGCCAGGTAACTTAAATGCAAAAATGACAAACAGTAACTTTCTTTCAAGTGAAACAAGGAAATAAGTACAGTAAGCAATGCAGATATCACTAGGGATCCACAGAAGCTCTGAGAAGCCGTGTATTAGGTGGAATTAGTGTTAATTGGGATTACTTTTTATCCTCCTACAGGAAGTTAAATTTTCAAATAACTTTATAAATCTTATCACCCAGTTATATACAGGCTCTCAAGCTTATGTCAAAATTGGTTCTAATATATCTCAGTCCATACCTATTACTAAAGGGTCTAAACAAGGTTGTCCCTTATCCACTCTTTTATTTACTTTAGTTATGGAACCTTGGGTGAACCTAATTAGAGGAAATAGTAATATTAAAGGTTTCAGTATAAGTCTTAATAAAACTACAAAGATTCAAATGTTTGTAGATGACATTCTGATTACTTTGGGCAGTAAGAACCCAACAATTTTGGAATTATTTAATGATATATATTACTTTCAAAAAACTCAGGTCTTAATTACAACAACACATAAATTTTGATAACTGGCTCAAAAAATATAATATTCAAAATTAATATGAAAAATATATACCACAGTCCCAACATATAACATATTTAGGTATAATAATTGCCAATAATATAAAAGAAATACAAAAAATAAATTTCACCAATCGTTTAAAAGAAATAGACAAAATAATACAGAAATGGTCTAAAATAAAATTTTCAGTAGAAGAGAAACTATCAATCATAAAAATGATACGTCTTCCTAAAATCTTATACATAGTTCAATCTATTTCTATTCCTCTGCCTTATACAAAAATTAGAAAATGTAAAACCATGATTAAAAAAATTTCTTTGGTACCCAGTTAAACCTAGGATATATTTATCATATCATATGTATAGCTGGAATAATGGAGGTACTGCATTTCCAAATTCAGAAATATATTCAATGTCCTCAGTTATTAAATTATTTTGTACCTTATAGATAGTAATTACTCATCAAAATAATAAAATTTTATTATATCTTCATCACAAAACTTAAAAAATAATAATGATCTTGTTAAGTTAAATCTAGTAAATAACACATTCATATGGAAAATAAAGGAATATTTTACTCTTTACCCCACCCAAAATTTTATATCAAACTATATCAATATTATTTTAAAATCTTTTAAAAATTTCATTCTTAGATTTCAATCATATGAAGGTTGGTTGTTCTGTATTTTTCCCATAGCATACACACAGTGGGTTATTTTCTCTACAAATTTTCATAAAATGTCAATATTTGAACAAAAACATTTGATTTATTGGCTTCAAATGTTAAAAAATAATGAATTGCAATCCAGCAATACTTTATTGGAAGAGAATGACCTTGATTCATCATTATAGCTTGACTTACAAGAAGCTAGAAATTATATCAAAAATAAATTTGATTTAATACCTTCTTCAGTGTAAAATTTAGTTCTCAAACTCATTCAATACTTTATTGCTATTACTCAACAGAATAACTTAATTAAAATTAGCCTTTCAAATATATATAAAACTATCAAATCAGATCTAGATATATTCCCTGATAATTATTGGAAATACTTCTCTGACATTAATACTGCGGTGGTGGTACTGCGGTAACATTGTTGCCTCACAATAAGACATTGTCCTGTTCAATTCTCAGCTAGAGCATCTTCTGTGTGGAGACATACGTGAATGGGCGTACCTTTGTTGAAGGTTGTGCATCAGGGCTGGCAACTCGGCATGTAAAAATCTACTGCGAATCATTAGTGGACCGGAGTTCCGCTGTGGTGACCCCTAACTGGTAAAAGCCAAAAGACACAACAAATTCTCTGACATTAATAATAATAACCCTTCTGATAAGGATAAATTGAATTTTCTTCAATCAGCAGGTACAACTACATCACCTAAATGGAGAATCTTTATCTGGAGATTTTTAAATAGATCTTTCATCACTCCATATAACATAAATAAGATGTATCAAGAAAATATTCTTTGTTGTGAGATGTATGAAGGTTCAGAATGCTGATTGGTCACACATTTTCTATGATTGCTTGCACTTGAAAAAATTCTGGGAAGATAATTTCTTGCAAGTCATATTTACTGATGACTTTCTTCTTACTAAATCGTTAGTTTTATTTAATTCTCCAATCCCAGCTTGTGTTAAAACTATAAATATTTGCTTCTTTCGTCTGTACTATCCAGAGCCAGGAAAGAAATTACTAGAAATTGAAAATCATCACAAATTCCCTCCTTTCAAAATTTTAAAAATCTTCTCTTGAAGGTTTCCAAGTTAGAATCAATGACAATTAAGTCTAGATCTTCTAGGAATACAGCAGTTTATATTCAATGGATGAATATAATTGATTTATTAGAAAATTAATAACTTAAAGGTATTAATTTGATCTTACTCATTGTTTTAACTTTATTTATAGTATAGTGGACATCAATGTATTATACTGTGGTGGTGGTGCTGCGGTATCGTTGTCGGCTCACAGTTAGATGTTGCACATTCGATTCTCAGTTAGAGCGTCTTCTGTGTGTCGACATGCCTGAATGGGCGTTCCTTCACTGAAGGTTGTGCGTTAGGCCCAGCAAGCCAGCATGTAAAACTCTACTGCCAATCATTAGCAGACCGGATTTCCGCTGTGGCGACCCCTAACCAGAAAAAGCCGAAAGACAGTTTATACTGGGCATCTATGTACATAGTTCATTGTCTTTTTCTGATTTTTTTATATTAGTTTTTTTTTGTTTTTTATCTTTAATATAAAAAAATATGCTCAGTTTTCTGTTAATAATTCTGCCTTTAAGAAATGATTTTAATAAAATTTATTTCAGAAAAAAAATGTGGCTGTCCTACTTGTGCCATTGTTCAGCATTCTAAGTAAGCACAGATTACTGTACCACTGAGTAAAGCTACAAGGACATAACCTATACACACTGAGCAGAGTGGAGGAGGGGTGTTGACTACAACTCAGAGCTGAGATATATAAGTATCCCTTTATCTGTTTAAAAACTTTCATTGTGTGGCTTTCTGTAGTGTTTACTGTCTGTAGGCTAATAGCTTTAGTATCTGCATGGGTAACTGATTTGTTTGCAGTTAAAAGCATTCTGTAGAGTCTCTTTGCTCGTTTATCTGTTTAAAAACTTTCATTTTGTGGCTTTCTGTAGTGTTTACTGTCTGTAGGCTAATAGCTTTAATATTGTCCTAGTTCAGAGGCCTTTTTGTTTCTACAGTGATTCTTCAAAGCACATGAACAGGCCATCTTGAATTAGCAGAAGCCTTTCTTTACTTTGGCTAGATTGTGTTAATTGGCTACTGCCTAGTGGGGGCTGGTTCTTTTGTGCTTTTTTAAAAAAAAGTTGTCTAAGGTTGTATCTTCTGGTATTTAAGCTCTAACTTTGAGAGGATTTCTGTATATACACACTGAGCAGAGTGGAGGAGGGGCATTGACTACAACTCAGAGCTGAGATATATAAGTATCCTGTTTTTTGGATTATTTATACTGATTATTGTTTCTAGCAATTTATATATAGCACTTTTGATTGCCTGCTTCATAGTTTTTAGTGTATTTTATTGCTATTAACTAATCTGCATTGGTAACTGATTTGTTTGCAGTTGAAAGCATTCTGCATGGTTTCTTTGCTCCTTTATCTGTTTAAAAACTTTCATTTTGTGGCTTTCTGTAGTGTTTACTGTCTGTAGGCTAATAGCTTTAGTATCTGCATGGGTAACTGATATGTTTGCAGTTAAAAGCATTCTGTGGAGTTTCTTTGCTCCTTTATCTGTTTAAAAACTTTCATTTTGTGGCTTTCTGTAGTGTTTACTGTCTGTAGGCTAATAGCTTTAGTATTTGCACGGGTAACTCATTTGTTTGAAGTTAAAATCATTCTGTAGAGTCTTTTTGCTCCTTTATCTGTTTAAAACCTCTCATTTTGTGGCTTTCTGTAGTGTTTATTGTCTGTAGGCTAATAGCTTTAGTATCTGCACAGGTAACTAATTTGTTTGCAGTTAAAAGCATTCTGTAGAGTCTCTTTGCTCCTTTATATGTTTAAAAACTTTCATTTTGTGGCTTTCTGTAGTGTTTAATGTCTGTAGGCTAATAGCTTTAGTATTGGTCCTCACCCTCCTTTCCTGTTCGTGTCTTGTTGTTATACTTGGTGTCTTTGCAGCTGCCCACCCCTACTGTAAATCTGGTCTGGGACACTCCTCCCAGTCAAGTGTCATTAGCTCATTCTACCTAATACAGGGAGAACATCTGAGAAGGCCTTCTGCTTCTCCTTTTTCCCTTTCAAAAAAAAATTGCCTGAATCTCCTTGTGATATGACTGTGCTTCTCAAACATTTTGAAATATAGAGTATATTTTAGAGCATTTATTATAACTGTAATTGCCTTAATATTACTATAACTCAAGTGCTCTAGGTTGCACTGCATCTGAATTGTTTGTGTGTTTTAGCTGCTTTTCAGTATATATAGACTTCTCTGCATATGTAGACTAGCTACTTATTCTGCTGTATTACTGCCTCTTAAATCGTTTTTCAGTTGTGCACTTGCCTTGCTTCATTTAAAAAGGTTTAAATTGCTAATTTTGTAGAGTTTTAATTGCATTTACTGTTTAGGACTACACACTTAAGTGTGTTAGCCTGTTCTGTGTTTATTTAATGTATTATTGCATTGTTTAGCCTGTTTCAAGAAAAAAAAAAAATACTGTTTTGTTTGCTCGTTTCCCACCTTTCCTAGCCAGTCCATATCCCAGGCTTTGTTTGTCTCAGGACTTTATTTTCTGTGTTCAGAGCTATCCGGACCTTGCTGTGGTAGATGGAAGTCCTACTGCTTACCGGTGGGAGTGGTGAGCATTGTACTGCCTATCTAACGCTAGAGGACTGGTTTCCAGCTCTGAAATTGTAATTTTATTAGCCTTTTTGGGCTGACTTCTATCCCTTACAACTTTCTGGCTTAAAAACGCATCTGTTTGCACATTTTTCACATCGTGCAGTACTGCGAGGCTACAGTTAAACTATTCCAGGTGCCAGAAAGTCTGCTCTTCAAACTTTTCCATTAGAACTAGTTAGTTTCTCAGTAGTAGTGCTAACATTTGAACCCCTGTGACTAGCACTTGCGCTAGAACCTGATGGAAAGCACTAGGAAGCCTGAAACTGATACAAGCACTCAACGCTCCTTGTCAATAAGGAGAAATTAATCGTAGGCACTAAACTGCCTATAATTGCAAAGTGCCTTGCAAAGGTAAGGGAAAAAATGCTCTTAAACATTACAAAAAAAGCACCTAAACAGGCATGTCTAAGGCTTGGCTTCTGGTGATTCCTCCTGTCCACCTGGTGAATCTGGGCATACTGGGGCAATGCGGCAACTGCTTCATGTACACAGACAATCCTCTCCTCCTACCAGCCAACACTACAACCTGTAAGAGATGCACTTACATAGCCAAACTGGAAGCAAAGCTCTCTCCGGCTAAGACTGTGCTAGACAGCCAAGAGGAGAAGGTTAACTCCTGCACTACACCTCTAGCAGCTCATAGCCCTTCAAAACCCACACCATCAACACCCACACATAGCAACACTAAACCCACATATGCAGAGGCCCTTAACATTAACCTGCCCAAGCAACAAGGACCTCCGAAGCTGAAACGCAAACAAACACCAGTCACAACCAAAAATGACACATAGCTCACAACACCAGTGTGCCACCCAACAACAGCCCATAAGGTAAGACAATGTACCCAACATTTTATTCATAGGTGACTCTATAGTCAGGCACACTGATGTTCCACTCACCAGGCTGAACAAGGAGAAAATTACAGTCAGCTGCCTGTCGGGTGCCAGTATCTGCCACATAATGCATGCACTCAAGTCACTCCACAACAAGTACAAATACGACTCTGTCATTGTCCATGCTGGAGTGAATGACTTGAGACGTACCTCCCTGGACTACATGAAAAGAGACATGGAAGAGCTCTTGGATCATGTGGCCGAGGCAGGTATGAGCCTAGCCCTGTGTAGCTTCCTGCCTTCACCCAGAATGATATCACAGTATAAGGACAAAATGATTGACTTCAACAATTGGCTAAGCTTCTGGTGTCATTCAAAGGAAATCCAGTATTTGTCTGCCTGGGAAAACATGATCGACAAACCACGATGCTTTGCCAGAGATGGTCTGCACCTGTCACCCCTAGGATTCAGGTTACTGGCTAAAGCTCTTGCCACCCCTATGGTGCCTTTTTTAGGCAAGGTTCAAAGGATAAAACCACCATTGTAACAGATACAAGCATGCAAAATCTAAAGGTAAGGCTACTCAATGCTAGAAGTCTAAACCTCAAAATGCACTCTCTACAGGCACTCCTAAAAATGGAGAACATTAATATCTGTGCAGTAACTGAGACCTGGTTCAAGGCTCCAGAGAGCACCCCTGCAATACCAGGCTACAACTCTTACCACACTTTTCGGCCACTAAACCAAGACCGAAACACTAAAGGTGGAGGAGTGTCCATATTCGCCAAGGATATTCACACCTCCAGGCTAGTTGCCCAATACAATGCATCTGAAATTCTCCAGGTGCAACTAACACTAAGTAAGACTGCAATCCAAATTGTAGCTTGCTACAGGTCCCCCACTGGAAAATATTAAGATACAACCAAACACCCTAATACTGGGTGATTTCAACTACCCTGCCATTAACTGGGAAAACTACTCGGGTACCAACTCCTTTTCCCAACGGAATTCATAAATTCCAACGCCCTGGATCAACTAATCCATTGTCCCACCAGGGGCTTCAATATCCTAGACCTGGTCATTACCAACATTGGAGATAGATGCTCCACACCATTTGTCACCCCCTCATTGGTCAGGTCTGACCATAAGAAAATAACCCTTGACATCCACATCCCCCCCTCCCCCCAGTAAGGAAACCTCCTTAAAAGACTTCTCCAAAGCCAACTTCATGCTACTGAAGTCAGAAGTGACAAACTTCACGACACCCATGCAGACGGGATCTGAAAGTTTGACTGCAGAATCCTACACTAAGGCACTGCACGAGCACATCCACTCATGCATGAATCATGCCATCCCAAATAGAACCAAGATGCTCTTCTCCAAAAAAAGGAAGCCAATCTGGTGGTCCCCTGCTATAAACAAACTATACAACAGAAGGAAGAAACTGTTGCAGAAAAGAGAAAAATCCCAGGATGCAAAAAGCTCCCTCACCAGCCTCAGTAAGAAGCTGAGATCCCTCATAAAATCCTCAAAAGCTAGTTATGAAAATAAAATTGCCAAAGATTCCAAAGACAACCACAAGGCATTCTATAGTTATGTAAAGAATCTAAATGGCAATGCTCAAATCTGCTCTGAGCTACAACAGAATGACATTAAATATACTGATCCCAAGGATATTGCCAGTATCCTGGCAGATCGATTTAGTGCCAACTTCACCCCCCTCTCACCCCCTAAAGGGCCCATCTCAATACTTAAAGATTGCCAAATTCCGGTAATCATGGCCACACAAGTAGAAACCGCACTCTCCAAAGCTAAGAATACAGCATCCATGGGACCAGATGACATCCCAGGCTGTGTACTACATGAACTATAAAATGAACTGGCACCTCACCTAAGTGTCATGTTTAATCATAGCCTCACTTCAGGCTTCATTCCCACTGAGTGGCGCACAGCTACAGTTATCTCACTCCACAAGGGGGGATCTTCCTTGGATCTCGGGAACTACCGTCCCATCAGTCTGACAAGCCTGATCTGCAAGTGCATGGAACGTATTATCATGGAACTTATAAACAAAGACATTGTCAACCTTCAAACTCTGGACCCCACCCAGTTTGGGTTTCTGAAGGTCTGATCTCGTCTCCTGAATCTGATTGACTTCTTCAAATCAGTCTCCAGAGCTGTGGACGATTGTAAAACAGTCCACACAGCCTATCTGGACCTCGCCAAGGCCTTCGACACCCTCCCAAACTCTGGAATCATAGATAACCTTACTAAGCTGGGCATAAATCCCTATGTCACTCAATGAGTTGCCAACTGGCTTACTGACAGAACCCAGACTGTAAAAATAGCCGACTCCAAATCCAGCTCCAGACAAGTGACAAGTGGAGTACCTCAGGGATCAGTCCTGGGACCACTCTTCTTTGGCATCTACTCCTCTGAAGTACAGGCCAACACTAAGGGACTCTGGCTAGCAAAGTTCGCAGATGACTGCAAACTGGGAGCCGTTATTGAATCCCCAAATTATGTGGATATTCTACAAAAGGGCCTTACAGAAACATATGCCTGGTGCCAGAAGCATGGGCTCAAGCTTAATGCCAAGAAATGTATAGTTACCCCCTTTGGGGAAAACCATGTACCCATGAATTACCACATAGGTGGCAGTACACTAAACACCGAAAATGTGATAAGAGACTTAGGGACACAGGTGGACAGTGGTCTCACTTTCGATAACCACATTGCCACAAGAGTCAGGAAATCCTTCTATGTGGCACACCACATCACTAAGGGCTTTTCATGCAGAAAAAAGGAGGTCATTGTCCCACTGTACCCATCCCTCATTAGACCCATTATAGAGTATAATGCCCCATTTGGTATGTACCTCACAAGATATCTGCAACAGCTGGAACGGCCACAGAAATACCTCACTAAAAGAATCACAGGGCTAAAGCAGATGCCATATGCTGACCATCTAAAAAAACTCCAGCTATACTCTGTGGCATATCGTCTACTCAGAGGTGATCTCTGCTTAACATACAAGGCCATGTCAAACCCTGAGCTGTTGGACATACTCCACTTAAAGAAATGCCAATCCCTCAGAGCCACATTCTCCAGGGATCTAAACCTTGTCATCACTATGAACAAAACATGCTGGAGGGATAGGTTCCTGACCCAGAGACGCCCCATACTCTGGAATAGACTGTCCATACATGTCAAGCAGAGCACCTCATTGACCCTCTTCAAAAGGAACTTTGATGATTGAATGGGAGATAGGAAATTCACCCCGGGGATCATGTCAGTCGCCCTACTAGACAGGTGTCCAGAGAAGTAAATATTGTGGAAAGAAATATCCAGGGAATTGTTATGGCTAGGCTTGCATAGGCCCTAGGGCCGATAGCCTAGTACCAACCTATGAACCTATGAAGCTATGAACCTTGGCACATTGTATCCACATCACTCCGTGCAGATTACAGAATTACTTAAGCAACAACAATTCTTCTGAACTGCTGTACCATTGAGAAATGCAGCACAGATATAATCCCAGAACTCTGCAATCAGAAGATCATTCTGAGCAAGGTATACTGCTCAACACCCACTCTGTTCTTTTTAGGGAACCATAAAACTTTAATAAAATTCTGTTTTAATGAGGTGTGCCAAGAGCTAATACTACATAGAGAATCTTTGGAAAAAGGACCATTTTTAGTAATTGCAACCTATCTTCAAAAGAGAAGAACATGTTATTCCACTTACTTATGTGCTTATTTACTAAAGATAACATGTTATAATTGGTTTCTCTTGTCCATTCAATATTGTTGTTTAGGGTTATACCTAAATCATTTAATGAATGTACCTGTTGTCCAATAAAGTTTTGTCTGTCAGGATGAGTTTTTGCATTGTTATTCAAAATAATATGATTAGATTTCTGCTTATTGAAATGAAGTCCTGAAATTTCTTGGAAACAATTTATAACTAAGTCCAATTCTTGCAAGTCACATTCTGAGTTAAATAGGGTGAGTGAAACATCATCTGCAACAAGAGTTATTTTGGAGTTATAATTGTTATAAACATTAATACCCTTAATCTTTTGATTATTTCTTATTAAAAAGGCAAAAGCTTCTATACGTACAGTGAAAAGGATGGGAGACAATGGACAGTCTTGCTTAGTCCCTTTTGTTATTGGTATGGACTCAGACACAAAAGAAGCTAGCTTTTATCATAGAAATAAATGATGGTGGAAAAGCTAATGTGATTAATATTCCGAAAAGATAGTCCCAATTGATAGAGTCGAAAGCATTTTCTATGTCTAAGCTGACTAAAAGGGCTTCTTCTCCCTCTCTATTTAGATATTCAGTAAGTACTAATATTCTTTTAATATTATTGTGTGTGTGTCTTTTACATATTAAACCTGTCTGATCATAATTTATCATTTTCATAAGCAGGACCTTCACTCTATCAATAAATATGAACATAAAAATGTTATAATCATTATTTAATAGAGAAATCGACCTGTAACATTTACAAAACTGTGGTTCTTTATTGGTTTTGAGAATGGGGGTGATAAAGCAATAGTTCCAGGATGGTGGTATAAGGTTTTCAGACTCTACTACTGTTAAACCTTTGAATGGAATATTTTTAAGGATAGACCAGTTAAAGGCACTTAGGATTCTATTAAATATATCAGGGTTAAAATCAGTGAAGTTATAGAAGGTTCTGAGTAAGTCTTGTTTGACATGATGGGTACTGAATTTATTTACATATAGAGGGTGGTGATAACTGAGGGACTCAGAGAAGGTGTCACTGGAGACATACTTACTGAAATCAGAAACCATTATCCAATCGAGAACTGAGCCATAGTTTTTGAGATAGTTAATGCAAACCTGATCTCCATAACCATACAGCAACAACTACAAGCTGACTTCCTTTCTCTTATCAAATGGCATAATAGCAAAAAAAAATCTGAACAATTCCAAACAATGCTGTTTGTTATCTCTGTTAAATAGCAGAATGTCTCTTAATCTTTTCTTATCCATGACCATCCTGACAACCCCATAGGTGATAAGGGAGAATGGAAAGAAAAGATGATTTAGATGTATGGAAGCATGAAACAGTATCACCTTGGTTTTTCATGGACTGAGTTGCAAATGTTGCTCAGATTACTAAATCTAAACTCCGTTCCAGCAACAAATACCTTCCTCAGGTAACCAACGCCAAAAACACAGCTGGTGACTCCCTTTACTCTAACTAAATATTAAAATATGGAATACACTTCCAACCCATATTGCCTGAACCTCTTCCTTAGCCCAATTCAAAATAATCCTAAAAAAACTATTAACCAAAATGAGGAGATAATGTGCCAAAAAGGAACAATAACCACCAAAAACACAAAAATGGCACAAGGAAATCCGGTCACAAAACAAAACAGCCACACAATGAAGCCCAAAGGTTGCTCATTTTTGTTGTACACACTAATGCGACCAGTATTCACTGCGTTTTCATCTAACTTAGATGAAAATGCAGTGAATACTGGTAATGTTAGCGTGTACAATAAAAGTGAACAACCTTCTGGCTTCATTGTGTGGCAGTTTTGTTTCATGACCGGATTTGCTTGTGCCTAAAAAAACTATCTAATTGACACTTGGCTAAGTAATTGTACCAATTCAGGATAGTTCCTATTCACATATCTTAGCCCTCCTCTCAACTCCAGTGACTCTATCACTGTCTAACAAGTATTCAGACTATAGCACCGGTGAATACTTAAACATAATTCTTACAAGCAATCAATATATATGACATTTAAATAATTCTTAAATGTACTCATATTCATATGTAAACTGCAATTTATCTGTCTGTACATATCTAATGCTAGCATAAAACAAGTGTATTTGTGTATATTTTCAATGTTAACTTAACATAAGTACCTATGACATCTACATCGACTTCTGTAAGTTTTATTTAGGCATTTATCTGTATGTTTCTCTATTAGTTTTTGTTAAGTGGAGCTTTTCTCCCTGGGTCTACACTGAACAAGGACATGTGCCCAGTCAGACTTTCCAGTAATTTTATTAAGCGCTTTCATCCTGTATCCATAAGGACTTCTTCAGAATAAAATAACACACTTGTCTCATCATCTTAAAAACAATTAAGAAGATCAGATGACCCACCAATTAAACCCTATCAAACAATTAACGCAGGTATTTGTTAAAGAATGACAGTTAAAAAATAATACTAATGAGTGCTAAAGTCTATTTGCTGTTATTAAGACTATTAATTGTTTGATAGGGTTTAATTGGTGGGTCATGTGATCTTGTTAATGGTTTTTAAGATGGTGAGATGAGTGTGTTATTTTATTCTGAAGAAGTCCTTACTGATATAGGATGAAAGCGCTTAATAAAATTACTGGTCTTGTTTAGAGTCCTGGGCATTTGTATTTGGCAGCTCTTCCTCTTTTGTTTTTTTTTTTACATTGTCCTCGCAAAGGTCATCAAGCCTAGGTGTGCATCAAAGGAAAGCCATCTGTTTTCTGCTCGGTGGGATCTTGCAACCTCCATTTTCTTCAGCTAATGGGGATTTGGGGATTCTGAGAAATATTTTAAAATAGTGGTGGACCAAAGGAAGGTGCCCAGAGTAATAGAATGATATTTATTAATGTACTATGAATATGACCAATATATACAATGAAATAAATGCTAAAGTACCCTCTGCCAATCCAAGGGAAAAAGAAACAGTGCAAATGACCCCTACAAGTAGAATAAAAATAAACAGGAGTACTGCAAACAGATCATAACATGAATACAGTGATATATTAAATAGCAGATTTCCTATCAACAATTGAATCATTTTGCAGTTATGAAAACAAGGATAGTATAACCAAGGTTATTCTGTCAGGCTGAATAGTACAATAACTATGCTTAGAGCATCATCTGGAATAAATTCCTTGCTCTGTCCACCTCACAATATACCAATTTCAATTCAACAGATAGGCTGAAGAAAATCTTCAAACTCTGAAAATATGATTCAAGTTAAGGAAGATGACAGTGCATGCGTGTCATATTTATAATATGGAACTCCTTTCTAATGCTGAAGCACCTAAAATGGCCAAATATATTGCTTATCCTCAGGAAAACTCCAAAAAAAATGATGAAATCAATAAATCATTTCTATGCAAATATTGGAACTAAAGGAAGAAACACAACTGTTGTTTAAACACAATGCTTTGACTATTGTTAATAACATTTTGTGTGCAGATATTACTTTTTCCATTCTACATTTTTTGTATCCCTGTGCGTTTTTGTAGTACCTGTGTATATATCTGCTTGAGTCTATCTGACACTATCGAAAGCCAACATTGTCGAAGAAAGATTCATTGAGACGACATCCACGAAAACCCATCGACAGACTGGATGAACAAAATCCTTCCCAGAGTAAGTACTAAGTCACCCAAACACACACAAAACCAACACCAGAACACTCAAAACCCACCCAGGTGGGGGTCTGCACCCCCACACCCCCCCCAATTATATATATCAACTCCAACATCCCACTACAGTTTGGGAAAGGGCAAAGTTCACCTTCAAGGCCAACAGGTTACCCTGGGAAAGATTTTATTCATCCAGTCTGTTGATGAAGTGGGTTTTCGTGGCTCTCATCTTGATGAATCCATCTTTGACGATGTCGGCTTTCAATATTCTCAGGTAGACCCATCAGCTTATATGTCTGTTTTTTCATCTCAGGCTAAGCCTGAAATGGTTCTTCTTGGATCAATGCTCTTGTCCAGTTAAACAAAAAAATCAAGCAACATAAATGCCACCCAACAGATAGTTTGCAATGATTTAACAATATGCAACATTAATGCAATCAAATATTCTGAATCCAACAGATGCATAGACATCTGTGAATTGCATGGATACTTAAAGATGTCCAGTGTCCCTTTTTTCATAGGCTTCAACAGGCAAAAATCTCCAGGATAAGAACATGAGTGATATAAAAACAAAACAAAGCCAATAACTCAACACACAGATGAAGAAGGAAAATCAGGTACATAGCATCATTACAATGAGCAGACATAATCATAGAAGAGGGTGTGTTAACCTGTTAATTAAACAAATCTACTTTACATTCATATCACCTTTCACTTTAAATCCAAGTTGTGATGAGAAACAAAAATTCTGGATAATACTGTCACTGAATTCTACAAAAGTAATACATAGCTTCAAATACATTGCTGATGTCCCATTTTGGATTTTAAAAGTTCTGTTCCAACAAGGCCAGCAACAGCAAAAGCAGAAATGGAAAATAATTTAGTCAAAATATGGGAAGCTGCAATAGGAATATAATTCAAAAAATGTCTCCTTTGTTGTTTTTCTCTCTGTCTATTTTAGAGTATGAGCCAATTAGACAGAAAACAAGAGATGATACTGATAAAGTATCAGTTAACAGGAAATAATTAAAAGCTGTGGGGAGAATAAACCACAAATTAGAGCTCAATGTGGTTAGATGTGATGTGGTGCTTCTGAACTGCTGAATAATTTGAAACATCAGCACCATAGCAAGATTCCCAACTGCTCTGTTAGACTAGAGGGGAAATCTGCAGTCATATCCAGTCCCAAACATATGCTTAAAAATGCTAGTCGCGCAGATGTTTACCTGGTTTCAATCAAGATTAGGAGCAAAACACCAAATGACTCTCCAAAATGTTATTGCGAATCGTATGGCTGAGAAATGCATGTAGCCTAACAAGATACATGCAGCTGGTGAATTACAAGAAAGCCTAACAGGATATCTATGAGTCAGAGTGGCAGTTTTTTAGGATTTGAGTAACAGTCATAGGTTCATAGGTTCATAGGTATGTACTAGGCTATCGGCCCTGGGTCCTATACAAGCCCAGCCAAAAAGGTACCCTGGCTTTTGCCACCCAAGAAAATTATTTTCCTGTGCCACTGTCGAGCAGAGCCACAGAGGTGATCCCCTGGGTGAATTTCCTATTTCCCATCCAATCATCAAGATTTTTCTTGAAGAGTGCTAATGAGGAGCTTTGCTTGATATAGATGGGTAGTTTATTCCAGAGTATGGGAAGTCTCTGGGACAGGAATCTAGCCCTCCGGCATGTTCTGTTTATTGGGATGACAAGGTTTAGGTCCCTAGAGCACATAGCTCAGAGGGATTGGAATTTCTTTAAGTGGAGCATGTCCAACAGTTCTGGGTTTGACATAGCTTTGTATGTTAGGCAGAGATCACCTCTGAGTAGGCGATATGCGACAGAGTAAAGCTGGAGTTTTTTGAGACGGTCTGTGTAGGGCATCTGTTTGAGGCCAGTAATCCTCTTTGTGAGGTATTTCTGCGGCCTTTTCAGTTGTTTTAGATGTCTTGTGAGGTACATACCAAAAAGGGCATTGTACTCTATAATGGGGTTAAATGAGTGATCAGTAGAGGGGAACAATTACCTCTTTTTTCTGGATGAGAAACCTTTTGTGACGAGGTGTGCCACGTAGAAGGATTTCCTGACTACTGTAGCGATGTGATTATCAAAGGAGAGACTACTGTCCACCTGTGTCCCAAGGTCTCTTATCACACTTTCAGTGTTAAGTATACTACCACCTATGTTGTAGTTCATGGGTACAGAGTTTTTACCAAAGGGGATGACAATGCACTTTTTAGCATTGAGCTTGAGGCCATAGCTTTGACACCAGGCATCTGTCTCGGTGAGGCCCTTTTGTAGGATGTCCACATCGTTAGGAGTGTTGATTATGGCTCCTAGTTTGCAGTAACCTGCTCTATGCTCCTACAGTAATTAGGTAATACCTTACCTTACTATAACATCAGTGCAGCAATTTTTTTATGTTGCTAAAAAAAACCCCTATGCATTAAACAGCTGTGTTAGCTTTAGAAATATGAACTCACTGAGAAAGACATACAAATCTTGTGATAACTAGTATTTCTAACTGTTGAGGACTACTGTCAATAAGTTTAACCTAAACTATGAAACTATGAAACTATGAAACTTTAGGCAGCAATGATGTGAATAGTAAAAAATAGTCTTGCCCACCCTGACTTCACATTCTGGAGATGATGCAATTTTGATCATGTATGATTACAGTTATTTTACTTCTAAGCAAGTAGGCACACCATCAAAAGTTTTCCTTTCTCTTTTCAGATACCACGTATGCAGTGTTATGACTAATTTTAGGTTCTATATCACATTGTTGGACTTTTAAAAGTTTGAACGTCATATGGTCGACACCATATGATCAAACTTTTAAAAGTTCTAACGTTTCAATGGAGATCCTTGTACAGTGAGGAATGGGAAGATTTCCCTTTCTGCACTGAAGTGCAATCTCAGAGTTGGTATATTTAAAGAGTGGGGGATGTGGGAGGTGCAGGGGGGCTTGCCCCCCTTCTTAAATCATTCAGGTAGTTTTTTTCCTTTGGTTTATTTTTTTTATTACATTTTCGAACTTTTAAAAGTTCGATCATAGGGGGTCGACCATATGACGTTCGAACTTTTAAAAGTTCGATTATGTAATATAGATGCCTAATTTTAGGAGTCATTTGAAGCCAGAATTGTATGAGAAGCACTACTGGTTAGATTGCAGCCAGTGCTTGATGGATGCTTGCTGTAATGATTACGAGTACTGGATTAATGCTTGCAAAGCTGTCCTGAATTCCTACTTGTAGAGCTCACCTAACATAATAACAGTTTATAAGCTGTCATTACAGCATTAACATCACCATCACTGTAACGACAACTTGTTATTACATAGTTACTTAATACATTATTACCTTAAAAAAGCAGTCTGACAGTTTCCATGCTGTTATTGAGTGACTGTGATGCTGATCAGTGATATGGTATGTGAGAGTGCCAAATGCATATGTTGGCCTGAGTGCCAAACTCCACAGAATAGCTTTGGGTATTCTGTCTTAAAAAGAAAGGGATACGGATGGGGCACAGCTCCAGGATGAGGGTGTACCATAACCCATCCTCAGTTTGAAAAGGTGTTCAGAGTATTTAGTCTTGTGATGTGCATGGTAGGTCTAGGGAACTAGCCATCACCCATAACCGAAAACAGGCCTGAAAGATTTAATAGGACATGGCAAATCATAAGGCAGACCAAAAAGCAGAAATGTTCCAATTAGCTTCATAAATAATGTCCAGCATGATAAAACATCAAGTGCAAATAAAAAATTACAATCACCATGATAAAATAAGTTAATGTATACAAGCGCAATTCTAAAAATAATTTTAAAAGATATGTGTGCACTAATTGTGGTACTGGAGTTAGGAACAAAAGTTAACAAGCATGGCCGGAACCTATAAAGTCATGCATTTTAGATTTTTAGTTTTACACAAATTAAGACGATATAATGTCCAGAGAGACAGAGTCTAAGATATCAGGTAAGTAAAAGTAGAGATAATGCAACCGAAATTATAGTGCCTACTCCATGCAGTAGTATGTGGACCCGGAGTGCATTATGGGAGGAATAAGGCTTGACTTAGAAAGGCAGCTCTAATCAGACTATTTCAGGGCAGAGAAAATATAAAAACTGCGAATCATTTCAAATGAAAATTATACTAACCATTTAAAATGATAGTACTGCATAAAAATGAAGATATAAAAATATATTTTATATCTTTCCAGTTATTTAGTGAAGTAGCTTGCACGTCTTTTTACTTAACCAGGCTTATTTAGCAGAGGACTGTAATTAGTTGATGCATACTTCGTAGCTTCATAGGATACAACTAGGCAATAGAATAGTGAAGCCTTTGGAAGCCTAGCCCAGACTACTCTCTCCCTGTCTGTAAGGGATAAGGGGGATAACCCTTGGAAAATTTACAGTTTCTCATCCATTCATTTAATTATACTGGAAGATAGTGACAGACATGCTGTGCTTTATAGAAAGCATGAGTTTGCTCATTAAGAGGTGCGGGATACTTCAGGAGAGCTATCAGTCATGACAACAAGCCCTATGTATGTTACATTATGGATTTAGGTGCCTTGGTCTTGCATTTGTGTTATTAACAATCTTGATGATATGCAGTAGATAAAACAGGATTTGCTCACTTATAGCTTTTTAGGCCATACATAGACTGCTATGTAAGAGTCTGTAGAATTTCAGATGTTCAGAGTAACACATGGAGGTCATATCAGATGTTGTACATGTGACTTGTTGCTACCTTTAAAAAACAGTATGACAGATTACATGCTGTTTTTAAGTGATTGTGATAGCGATCAGTGACAGACAGTCAGGGGGGAAACCCATATGTAAACCTTTTTGCCAAACTTCACAGCATAGCTGGTGTTTTTCAAAGTAGGTTAAGTGCTTGGATAAATACATAGCAGATGGTGTACTGTGTACTAGAACAGGCCTGATAGGGGTTAAATGCAGGTCAATAATTACCTTGTTTGATCACAACAATATGCCTTTAGTAATCAGCTGACTAGATAAAAGGTTCTCCTAATAACAGTGGATATGTGGTGGTCAAAGGAGAGTATTACTGAGGATGACGATGACGACGATGAAGATGATGATGGTGATGTTAAAGGTGAATTCATTATCCATGAAGGTGCTTAGGTCTCTAATGACAAAGTATGTTAAAAGGAGGGTCTAGTTTATATGGTGTGTGAGCAAGAGTATATATTTTTTAAACTGTACCAAGATACATTTTTTATGTTCACCTTTACACCTTGACCTTGAAAACATGAGTTTGTCCATGTTAAGACCTCTTGTAAGATGCAAGTGTCTTATTCAGGAAATAATGATGGTTCCAAGCATGCAGTCTCCTGCAAATCTTGTCTGCCAGAGGCATTTAATATAAGAGTTGCATCAGAGAAATAGATGCCAAATAGAAGTGGTCTGAAAGCAGAGCCCAGAGATATGTTACTGGTGACAAGTTACTTAGAGGATACTGTGCCATCAACACTAACAGAGCTGTGTCGTGTCAGTGAGCCTGTTGGCAATTCAGTAGAGTACCTAAGGATTTATACTGAGTCTGATAGCTTCTTGATGATGACAGAGTGGAGTATATCTTTAAAAACCTTAATTAAATTGATGTAAGCTCTGTGCATGGAATGGCTTTGATGACTCTTTCAAGTAAGGCATCTAAGTTTTAATAGGCATGATGTGCTCTTTGCAAAGCCAGTTTTGTGTGGGTCTAGAAACTGTAGGTATATTACGACCTTGATTATGAAGGTCATGATAATAAGTTCTATCACTTAGTAAATTATGTTGGTGAGGCTTGTGATGACCCACCACTGCCAACCAGTTATGAAGGAGCCTCAATCCTCACCACTGGCAACAGTGGGGGATGTTCACTAGGAGGATAACAGGTACACACACATTATTTCCAGATGCAGCTCTCTGTATCAAGTGCAATTTCCCTTAAGAGCACACAAGAGCCCACAGTCAGTCTGGGACTCGTTTCTCACTGTTTCTCCAGACCCCCAATAAGACTCACCACTGGCAAAGCAATGCAGTTGAGGTCTCAGCTGAATGACCCAGCCAAGACCTCCAGCACCCTCTCTGTCCAACCAGTGCTTCATGTCCCTGCCCAAATAACTTACACACTCACTCTTTGAGGATTGATTTACATACACATACACCTGGGAAAGGCTGGCACAGTGTAACTAGCTATGCCCTATTCTGCCCAAACTTTAAGATAGTTTTCACTGCCACCAGTCACTCCTGCCAGCTACCTTGAGGTCCTTAGCAAAGGGTGTCTAATCTTACTGTGTAATATTAATATTAACAAAAATGGCAGTTTGACTAATAGCAAGGCTATTAGGAGTGGCCTACACAGTGTCACCAAATAAATATGCAAGTGTTCTCAAAATGTTAATATCACTACACAGATCAGCCACAATGAAAAGTTTAAATCTATTTAATAATAAATAATAAAAGAACAAGACAATACTAAATATATATTCACAGTGACATCAGAGTTCAAGACCACAGGGAATATTTAAAACAACATTGCAGAACAGGCTCACACAAATAAAGAAAAATATCTAAACTAAGCTTCACTATATTCCTGACTGAATCTAAGAGAATTATACTATTCCCTAGTAACTTACTATTAGATCAAAACAGATAATGTGAATGGTTCTTGTTGTCAGGTCCAAGACCAAATGCAGAATGATCTGTCTCACTAAGAGACTTCCCAAAATAATATCTAAAATATAACTGCTGGGATAGCATGCAGAATGACATCATCTCTGGTCATCTGACTTCTAGTTCCCAGGTAAAACCCCCATTGCTGAAGATGACAGTAATTACCATCTACCTGTAGAAATACTCATACAAGGGCTTTTACTCAGTTTTTGGCAGATGATGGAGTCATAAAACAATTGCATTACTTCATGCTTCCCAAGTAGCAATTAGCCCATCCCTAAGACAATACAGAAAGCTTCCTAGTACATACTTTGTGTCTGTAGCTGCATTGAAAACTTGAGAGATAACCTCCTTATGGTGTAGCCTATAAAGTGATTTAATTTCAAATATTTTTCTAAAGTTTACTGGACTGAGGTTAACACTCTGTATTCCATTTTCCACTGTTAAAATATATGAATGTAAACAGTTACAATAGTGCATGCACATTTCTGTTCTCTTCCAGTAGGGCACACTGTGGATGCATCTTAAACACACCACTTACAAATACATTTTCAGTAGAAACATCTGTACAGAGCAGTTTGATATACACGACATAAGGTTCTAATACATTTGTAACACCAACATCTTGTATAAATTAATTTGATATTCACAAATGACATATAATTATTTACAAAATTCCAGATAGCTGTGCTGACAGTACCTCCTTTTGTCACAAGGCCAATAGGTTTATAGTTTCTGGCATCTGAGATAGGGCCTCCTCTGTGGAGAGAAAGTATTAGAATCATTCTGCAGCCTTATGGTACACATTCAATGTAGAGAAAGTGGTTGAATAGTTTAAGGATGAGGTCTAACAGGAGGTGTTTCAAAGTTTCATGCTGACCAGCAGCAGTTCAGTATGTTATGTGGATCCATAAAGCCAAAGCATTTGGTTCTGGAGTCCATTTTTAACATGGGTGCAGATGGTTCTCGTTTGCTAATGTAGTCATTTTCAGTTCATGATTAGCTTCACAGGAACTTATCTTGCTCCTCAGTTCTTTAGCCCTTTGGGGGTTGGTAATAACACACACTGAGTTTTTGTTCTTTCCTTTAAAGCTATAAGCATTTTCTTTTTATCAAAAGGTATATTTCTACAATAGTTAAGTTCCACCTGATGGTTTTCTTTCTAAAGTTGCTGTCATATTTCTAGCAAATAGAAATAAGCCGCTAAACAAACATTGAAATTAGAGTACAAACTTTGGGAATATTTAGCAGTACTTGCTATAACGTCAGTAAGAGTTGTGGTACTGTTGATCCTTTTCAAGATTTCATCGAGACCAAGAAAACTGAATATGGAGAAAACTCTAAGCATTGTTTATTAACACGGACCTGTACTGGGAACATATGATGAATAAAACAGTGCAGTGATCTGATTTGACCACTAAGGGACTGAAATTGGAGTGGGAGAGCATAAGGTTATCTTGGTGAGGAAAATATTGAGTACGTTAGTAGCCCTAGTGTGTGAAGGAGGTATTTGACTGAAAGAGTTTGGATTCATAAAGTCAAGGAAATATTGTACAGATTTATATGTAGGGCAGCCAGTTTGTTGAAGTGTAGTTACATTACACTAGAAAAATGCAGCTTGGGTAGTAGAGAATCATCAGACAAACTATGTAGAAGATTCTATAGGAATGACAAGTGCACTAAATAGTTCTCTGACAGAGTGGCTGATGCATGGAATATGCTACCAAAGTACATTAAAGCAAGCACTAGTTTAGATATTTTAATAACAGCCTGGACACATTATGGGAATGACTGTTTTCATATATAGGAAGGCTAGTAGGGCATTATTGCTTCTGCTTGAAATATTTGCATGCATGTATGTATGTATATGTGTGTGTATTACTGTGGCAAGCAGACAGCTCTTGTAGTCCTTAGGGTCTGTCTAAACCACTCTGGTGACTATTGCCTGTCTTAATGGTGGAAGAAGGTATACGTGGTATGAAATGGATGCCAATGTATTGCTGAGGCTTGGTTCTGGTAAAAGCATCTACAGTGCTGCCCTTAGGTGTTTTTTTCTGATGCTGGAAGTGATTTTGGGGCACTTCAGATAGGAGTTTCACATTTCTCATGAAGTGCTGTACGCAGGGTATTTACATGAGCATTGATGTTTTTGTGAGAGTTTTGTATCCAGTTGTAATAAGTATTTGCACCTTTCACATGGGCTCATCATGCAGCAATAATAGTAAATGGCTGGCAGTAAGCATGCGGCAGTCTGCACGTTGTCTCTTGGGGCCTAGTGCTAGAAGGCTGACAACAGATATGGCTGAGACATACTGACAACCTATACTTCATCTAGAATTGTTAGGTGGCGTGGCATATGTTATGTGAGAACACTATCCATCACAAAAGTACACACCACAGCACTCTGACACAGAGCAACTGATTTTATTTTTGGTCCATAGTCTAACAAATAAACCAGTTTCAGCACAAGACCTTCATTGATGAAGTTTGTTGTATCAGAGACCAGTACAATAGAGCTTTAGAACATAATGATCCCCTAGCTTTTTTTTTCTTAAGGTATTGCAAAAGTGGCATTTAAGAGGACATGAAAACTGAATTCTAAAAACCTAGTTAGAAAGCTTTGCATACATAAGAGTCACAAGCAATATTTCCTTAACTTAAAGGTAATTTAGAGTTGTACCTTAATAATACATTTAGGGTATGAGCTGACACTCAGGAATTTTAAGTCTGACATTTTAGAAAAAGAATAAAAACAGTAATGGAAGCCAACAGCCTCATTAAAAATGTGTCTGACTTTGTATATATCACAATCTTACCTAAAGAAATTATGTGTTAATTACCGTTTGCAAATACAAATTGCCTCAAAAATTCAAACATTTGAATCAGATATACTGGAGATTGTTTAGAAAATGGGGCAAAAGTTCACAAAAGTCAAGGATGAAGTGGTTGGCAGTAGCAAAAATTATATAAGGCATACAGAACTATGATTGCTCTGCAGGTCACCATTAATATAACATAAATACAGAACAGGACAGGGTAAGAATTATCGTTGATGGATACTTATTTAAGTTCACAGCTATATAGCACATGCAGTTTCCAGGAGATGGATAAACAAAAAATGTGGGCCATTTAATGTAGGCATTGTTAAAATGCAAAACCTGTTATACTTACTACTTTTACACTTTTATGTGAATATGTTGCAAAATAAAACAATAATACTGTATTAACTTTACTTTATTGTTTAAGTTAGATGTTCCTTTATCCATCAACTGAAGGATTTCTCTTTGCTCAAGTAGTCACTTTTAAATGAATTACTGTGACTGCATTCAGTGAAACTGATAAAAGTTAATTCTGATTCATGGAGTGGTGGTGGACCAGGCTAAATTTTCGTCATGCTCAAATATTGAGGAGAGATAACACTGTTAAGCCAATTAAAATTATTTCAATTAAAATTATTTATAAAACAAAAAAACAGCAGTGAATAGTGCTGTTGGGCAGGTAGTTATGTTTTCAGGAAATTTGTGTGCACACGTGTATATTTGTACACACGCACATGTGTGTGTGTGTGTGTGTGTGTGTGTGTGTGTGTGTGTGTGTGTGTGTGTGTGTGTGTGTCTGTATGTGTGAATTTCTGTGTAACTGCATATATAAATACCAGTATGTGTGAATGCATTGCAGGAGATAGTGATGCTGCAGTTTTAACAGTAACAGTAGCACAAATGATTGTTAAGGTTAATTAAAAGTAAGAATCCCCACTAATGAAGGTTACAGCTTCATCATCTAATTAATGCTGTGTAACTTCTACTACCGAGCAGCAGCTAATTAGCATAAACCTAATCACAGCTCCGCCATGGTTTCTGCGTACTAATTGGTAAGGTATGGTGCCAGTGCCATTTAACGAGATCTGTACTTGCTGACAAATCAACAGCTGAACTCCTGCTTGTATTCCATCAAAGAAATACTTGTACCATAGCAGCCTCCTACAGTTCAGCAGGAGTTTTGTATTTGTATTTTGCTGGAGCTGTGATGGTGTCTACAGCTAGTCTTACACAGAGTACTTTTGTGCTTTTAAAGTATATTCTTGGTGGGGTCATCTATGAGCTGCTTGGGGGCTTATGCTTGACTTGTCCCACCACGGCTCAGAAATCACTCCATTTTAGTCATGTTCAATACTTAAACCTAAATAATGCAAAACCTGTTACATAGGCTCTAATGTCTGCACTAATACATCTAGATAGTAAGAGTTAACTAATCAACTAATGCCACGTCTAATAAAGTCCTGATACAGGTAATACTAACGCAGGCACAAACTGATGCTATCACTGATATTCTAGCTACTGTGTGTCGCTAATAATTTTAAACAGAAATTATGTTTGGATAGCATTTTCCAGCTTCTGTTTTCAGGATTCCAGATTATGGTACTGTGGTCACATACCAAGTAAAGGAACTCATAAGACTAAAACTTGGTAACAGTCAGTATAAAATGTGCAAGGGTAATAAATGCTACAATTTTCATTGCAAAATTGAACTGAAAGCAAACATGACTACAGCTTGTAGGACATGCCCTGTGCAAGACAGATGGAATCATCTAACAGTTCAAGAACTGTTGTTGCATGAAATATGGAGTTGATACTAAGCATGTGAATGACAGCTGGTAGATGACAGGTTCTGCAGTGGAGCTAACACTAAGTATAAAGCTGTTAGAAACACAGGCATAAGGACCAGAACCAGAGCTGTCATAGATCCAAAAAAATAAAAGGTTATTTCTGAACAATACCCATGTGAAACACAAAAAATGGGGTATATTGAACTGTGAATCGTATTTAAGAGGATAGAAAGAAAATGGGTGGCAACTTTCATAATAACAACTGTGCTGACAATTAGGGACATAGTGTCAATATGAAAACTTGAAGAACTATGGTGGTGGAGTTCAGGAGAATACCTTCAATGGATGACATATTGAAAATGTAAGCCCAAAATGTTGAGAATCGGCAAAGTTATAAGTAGGTATTTGCCTTATCTATCAAAGGATCCTAATACTGGTAAACATCAATAGCGGCAAAGATGTTATTTTAGAACCTCATCTCAAGCCCTGCAGGGATGCCATTATTAATATAAAATAATATCACTTAATACTAATTAATAATGCATCAACTATTATTATTAACAATACAATAGTAATAATGCATTGATTGATGACATTGTGGAATTTTACCCATATGTCTGAGTTTTTATTATGTTGGTTAAATCATCTTTTCAGATTGCATTTGGAAAACAGGAATATCATAGGTAAAATATGAGTATCTTTGTAGATGTAATGCTGAAAATATGAGCCTGTATTGATACAAAAAAAATAAAATAATGGTTCTATATACCCACAAAATTATTTGTTTGTTTGCTAATCATGTCAGTAGAGCGATGCTTATCAAACTATTTTCAGCCCTAACCTGGATCACAAGGGTAAGAGTAAATGCAACAAGTATGTGAGCAATATAGTATAGCCACACATTCAACGTGTAAATATAAGCAGGACCATTTAATACATCCACACAAGTAGCATGCAATCGAAAGGTAGGAGAAAAGTGGGATATCCAGGGAAAACCCACGCAAGATGTGGGGAAAGCATGCAAAACTCCTCATAGCCAATGACCTAATGTCAGGATGGAATCCCAGACCCTGACGTTGTGAGACAGCATTGAGCTTAAACAGATAGCATTGATTCAGATGTTTTATACTTTTTGTACTCAGTCTTCAACCAGCCCTTCCACAGAAAGCATCTGTTTCAGAGACAAGGAAGAAAAGGATTATGTGGGTTCCAGTATAGGTGATGCTGTGGGTGGACTGCTGACAGATGGAAGAAAGTATGTGGGCTTGTCAGACAACAGAAGGGGTTTTTCATCATTTCTTTGTTTAACATAAAAAATAAAAAAATAGAAAAAAAGAGGTTCTTGATTTTAAATGTGGTATGTTAGCAATTTCAAATTCTGGGGAGTTAGTATTATCAGTACCATGTAGTGTGGGTTTAGGGTTTGAAAAATGGGGGGGGGGGGATATGCACACATTAGGAGGTAGTATTACCAATGTAAAGTAATACTGGTTTTGCATCTATTTGATGCAACATACAGATAGTGGGGGTTGCTATTATCAGTGTTAGTGTAGGTTTAGCGTCTGGAAAAAATCAATGATGTGAACAGTGAAGGGCTGATACTATCAGCACCATGTACTCTAGGTTTTGGGTTTGGAAAATAAGGGCTATACTAGATGCAGTAGTGTTTTAAAATACTTAAAAGATACAGGAATGCTGTCTGAGCAGCTAGACTTACTTTGCTTTATTTCAGGAGTGACACCGGGACTGTACCTGTACATCATCCATGCATATTATCTACTGCACGCACAGCTGGGCTAGTGCTTCCAAGTCTAACTGCAAATTTTAGAAAGAGCATTCTGGCATAATACAGAAAGCCTTCGGTTCATCTTTCCTGGAGGGGCTGGAGAAGTAATATTCTGACCTAAAGAAAGAAAGATGCCTATTGTTACCTTAAATCAGGAATTGTTTTGAAATGATGGCAGTATGTTATTGTCTCTAAGGGAAAAAGACTTTTGGACTGTTATACCCTGCAATGCGTTAACTTCCTGTAAATACTGCTTTGTTATACTGAAGTGCATTTTGGCAGAAAATGGATCCCTGAAGTGAAGCTAACAGTGAATGTGAACTGTGCGTCTTCTTTTTGTTTTTCCCTTTCCCAAGTCTGAAGGCAGAAACTGTTGTAAAATAAACCAAATATTAACTATAAGAATAAGCTCCAGTGGCTGTTTAATTGCTAACACCACCCTACCTTTGCCATAATAAATACATTCAGACACACACACACCACACACACACACACACACACACACACACACACACACACACACACACACACACACACACACACACACACACACACACACACACACACACACACACACACACACACACACACACACACACACACACACACACACACACACACAGACACACGCACATGCACACACGCACACACACACGCACACACGCACACACGCACACACACACACACACACACACAGACACACACAGAGACACACACACACACACACACACACACACACACACACACACACACACACACACACACACACACAGACACACACACACACACACACACACACACACACACACACACACATACTGAGTACACTCTTTGGAAAAGAGATAACTAGATAATAGAGGGTAGATCACATCTGCAGAGGGGTAGAAGTTCATGTTTTAGTAACAAGAGTATGAGCAGAGACTTTGGCAAGAGGATCTCTAGGGATTTATATATACTAAGAAGATGTTAATTAGAGCAAAGAAATCTATTAGGGTGATAGGAATGGAAAATGGGTGTAAAAGCAGGGCAGTCATCAGCTTTGTGAATGATGCTGTGTGTGGATATAAAGTATATGTAATATAAGTAGTGGGGCAGTTTGAGCCAAATCAAAACCGTAAGGGTTATAGAGTGGTGACTGCAGTAGGGTTTGTTGGAGGCAGATTTTACAACCTTATTATAGCATACCTCCAGCTTATTTTTAACTGTAGCCTGAAGTCTTTTTTAAGACTGTATAAGAGAGATTGGCGAAGGTAGGTAGTAGCAAGAGTGGTTTTGGTGGCATTGCTAAGGATGGTTTTATGCCTGTAGAACATTCCTAATTTTTGGTGAGTATTTTTTATGTTATGTTGAAGATGCAGGTCAAATTTAAGGTTACTGTCTATAATCACTCCAAGAATCTTTGTAAGGGGCACTACTTCAATTTCAATTTTCTTTAGTGAAATGATTTTGAAATTTGCTTTATCAGACGTGTGATTTTTGGAAAAATAGCCGTAACTTTGTTTTTTAGGATTGAATAGTAGCTGGCCATTATGAAGCCATTTTTTGACTGAGGAGCTTCTTGCATGATATGGAAGAACAGAGCCAAGTTATTAGATGCACATATAAGTGTAGAATTATCAGCATGCTGTATATGAGATGCTGGACCTATGGAGGTATAGTGGTTACTGATAAAGATATTAAAGAGGACTGGACCAGGAATAGATTCTTGGGCTACACAAGTGGAGATTCACTGGCATAGAAATAGTATTCTGCCATTTCAGAGACTGGAGTCTGTCAGTCAAATAGCTATTAAACCACGGTAATAAAGAAGGGTATGGTCCAAGATGAAACAGTTTATTCAGGAGTTTAGGGCACAAAACTGTATCGAAAGATTTGGTGGATCAAGGAATAAGGAGGAAACAAGTTTGCCCAAGTCCCTGTATTTATTTATGGTGTCAGTGAGTCATAGGAGGGCAGTAGTTGTGCTGTGTGTTGTATGGAAGCCATGGAAACCATTATGAGTGGATATTAAGAGCCATTCTTCTAGACGATATTAGAGGATTTGCTTATGAATACATCAAGAATTTTTGAGAGGGATGATAATATTGCAATAAGTCAAACGTTAGAGACATCAGCTGAGATTCCACCGTTTAGAAGAGGGATGATATAGTATTTGTTTTCAATAGGAGGGTACATAGGATTCAGATATTGATCTACTGATAAGGACAGAGACTGGGCATGCTATGGCATCTGCAATTCCAGTGGGAGGTTGTCAGATGCAGTGGAGCAAGGTGTGAGTTTAAGTAGAAGTTTTTTATCATCGATGTTCAGACAGGTCCTACGTGGATGTTTCTAGCAATGGATATAGAGGGAAAAAAATTTCACATGGGGATGCTGGGGGGTGAATAAATGAGGTGGTCATGTCTATGGTGCATGGAGAATGTTGGTTTTGTTCTAACATGTTGTTTGCTGAATTACTAGGACTGGGTGTTACTGATTGGGTGGTAGAAACACTGGATGGGGCTGAAGAGTTTTCGGTTAAGGAAATAATGCATTCTGTCAAGTAAGTATTGAATAAGATTGGAGAGCTGCTTGTTTGTGCCTGGATGTGACAGGTTATGTATTGATGTCCAGAATTATTTGGGGTAATTTTTTTGTTGAAGTTGTAGATGGTCATGATATTTTTTATTTTTATCTAGGTTAAATTGCCTTTTTACTTAAATTGCACAATGTTCTACAAAGTTGCAGGTTATACATAGTTTTACATTTAAGCTGTTCTTTCCAAGCTTTGTCTCTGTTAGACATCGTAACTTTTGTCTGGGTGGAGAGCCATGGTGTGTGGTTAATTTTCTCTCTTTTTTGCAGATTGGGGCATGAATGTTTAAAGTATTTAAGAATAAGGTATAAAAATATTGACTGCATCAGTGAGTGGAAGAGTTTTTAGAACAGACCAATTAAAGACTTTCAGTGTATTGATGAAGAAGTCTATTTTGAGTTTTAAAAGGTTTTGGGTAGTCTTAAGTTGGTGAGTGTTAGGTTGGTGGGTGGTATTTCTATGGTTATAAGCTATAAAGTGATTAGTTAGTGAGTTTGAATAGGTTCCAGTGGTTTGTAAATTTACTAGGGTTAAAGACCAGTATCCAGTCTATAATTGCACCTTTACTTTTGATATTATTAAATCTAATGCGTGTTTTGATAACTCATGTGTAATCGTAAAGGTTTATATTAGCTGATGGAAAGTCTGATGTCAGGTTTTGCCAGTCAGTATTTACATCTCCTAGTATAATTTTTTCATAAGGTATATAATTAGTTGTCCAGGACAGGATTTCTTCTAAAGATGTTATATTATTTCCAGATTGGATACAGACTGTAACAAAGCACAGATGATTTTTATTGTTAAGCTTTAGCAGTGATACTAATATTTTGGCATTTTGGAATTTTAGGATGTTTTTTGAATAAGGAGAGAGATTGTATGAGCTTGGAAAAATTAAGGCTATCCTTCATACTTTCTTGTGGGGCCTATATGCTCTGATAATACTGTAGCCTGGAGGGAGTAGTTGAGAGTGTTTAATGTTAGGCTTCAGCCAGGTTTGTGTGACATTGAGAGTATCAGGGTTATACTGTGATATCCAGGCATGTTGCTCTGTACTTTTGGTACAAATGCTATGGAGTTTGATAGTGACAATATAGCTTTATTATACTTCACTGGGTGTACTTTTGAAAAATCAAAATACACAAACATCAAATGGCTAATGATCAATCCTGAAAGACTGAAAGCTAAAAATGACAAAACAATAAAACACTTATGTTAGCTCTCAGTTTGCAGTCATCTGTGAACTTGGGCTGCCAAAGGCCCTTGATATTAGTCTGTATCCATCACACCCCATGCTAATTATATATACCATCTCTGAAATCAATCTAGAATGAGGAAAGGGCAAATCCCCCCATCCCCACTGGGTACAATCTTGCATGGACCTAACACCAGCAGAAACAATCAAATGACTTTCGATCACTTCTGCCATTCGATATTCTGAATGTTGAATTATATGGCATGCTCTTGCTTCATTATGTTACAGTCTTCCTTCACAGTAAGTGATAAGAGCCACTTTCACAGTTTCATACAGGGATCACACATTCTGATTTTTCAATGCGGGACCATTATAGCGCCAATATATTTCTTGTGCATTCATGAAGTCTTCAACATCCTTGCCATCTGCTGCAACGTACACATTCCTTGGCAGAAGACTGCAGTGCTCAGCTGATAAATTAAGATATTTTTAGCTCCCAGAAAGCCATTCATAAGGTTTCCTAATAATGAAATAAGGACAAGAAATTACACTTTGAAATGAAACTTAAAAATAGCAACTGCTCAAGTAAACTGTGTGAAGTATGACAGGCTAGAAAATATACATACAACCTGTGCAGAAAGCTGAAAGAAAGAAAGAATGCCCAATGTAGGAGACAAAAAAGGCTAATATAATGTTGGACACTCCATTATGTAGAGACCTTGGGGCAGGCCAGTCAATATTTGAGCACAAGGACATTTGGGAAATGATAAGTAGAATATGGCATAGGTACAAAGTCTGGAAAAAAATAAGCCAGAGATGGCAGGCTGGACCTAAAGTCACAAGGACAAAGTGCTTTGGAATGAAACATGAGATGCATATTTAAGCAGATTCTTTTGGAATAGAAGGAAGGGCTGCAGATGTTTGTACATGTATAAAACTGCTGGCTTCCTTAATATTGTTACATTGCCTTATACAGTGCATCCTGCGTGTGTGCATGTCCCTCTGTGCGTAAGCAGTATTCTCCCTGTGCTTTCATTTCTACAATTCTTCAACATGTCTTCTTTAAAAAAATGTTTTCACAATATCAGTGCATATCTTTCTGTTGCTAGAAGTCATTTAAATCGATTTATTCAATCTTTTTTTTATAATAATAATCTCCAGGCATCCTAATTCAATCCAGAAGCAACATCATTATAAAGATTCCTAAAGAGAAAGGAGGGAAATAAGGGCACTTGATTAGTTTGGTATGTATTTTCTTTCCCTTTTTATATTTGATAAAGAAAAGTGTCGCTAAAAGAGCCAATATGTAGTGCCTGGAATGAGAACAGGTTAAATATGTGCACATGTGGGGTGGGGGTGGGGCTCTAACCGTTTTATACAATTTCCAATACAAGAGTTCCACCTACTGTGAATTGCTTATACTACAGGACAGATCAAGTGCAGTTGAATGTACATCTTTTTTCTTCTGTTTTTCCTTTTCTTCATTGGATTATTGTGAAAACAAAAATAAGCTGTTAGAGCAAGCAATCCATAAAGTTTAAAAATAATGTTAAAGGTGTCTGCAGCAGACTAACAGGAAATGCCTCTTTTATCCTCTCTGAACACTGACATTTATAGCACTGGCCTTTTTATATCGTATCAGAGATTAAAAAATGAGTTTTCAGAACAGGGGGTCTCAGATACCACACCTCGCATTTTTAATGGAAAGGAATTGTTGCGTGGGCTTAGTTTGGTTAATTACGAATGTATGTATGTATGTATGTATGATTAGTATTCTCAATCAGACATAGATTTATTAAGAAAATGTGTAAATAATTGAAATCGAACAGAAAAAATCAAAAGTTGCCTCTAAACCATAGCACCTGGGAAGCATATAACCTGATGTGTACAACATATAGTAGCCGCGACCACTGACACAGAGCCACTAGCATCTGAAGACAGGCTTTTCTTCACACAGTTACTGTGTACACTGCAGAGAGGACCATTACTGGACAATGAAGATTAATTAGCATTGAATATAAAAACATATTTTGCTATTGCTAACTTATGATCAGCTTCAGCTTTAATTGTTCACTGGCTCTGCCAGCAGACTACAAATGCAACAATTTACTTTCATTGCTATTGCTAATATTTCTTCAAAGGCAGCTTGTCTATCATTTTTTTCCTCTTAAATTTGTAGTGGAGCCTTTTAATATTTTGGGGTCTTTTTTCTGTTTTTTGCAGTCATATCTGCTACTGTTACTGACATACTATATTGGTTGAGGCAGGTGATGAAAATGCATAGGTTCACAGGTTCATAGGTTGGTACTGGGCTATCTGCCCGAAGACATATATTATCCCAGCCACGTTGTGGTATTCACCGCCCCTTTAGTAGTTCCCTAGACCCTTGTACTAGCAGCTAGTACCCTTGGCCCCTATCTAGTGGTGCTGTTGTTGTGATCCCCGGTGTGAACTTTCTGTTACCCATCCACTCATCAAGGTTCCTCTTGAGGAGTGATAGTGAGGGGCTCTGTCTTATGCAGATCAGGACCCTGTTCCATAGTAAGGGAAGCCTCTGCGAAGGGAATCTATCCCTCCAGCATGTTCTATTCATTGTTGTGTTGAGGTTTATATCCCTAGAGCGTGTATATATACACATATACACACACATACATATATATATATATATATATATATATATATATATATATATATACACACACATCATTTTTTTCCTTTTAAATTGTAAAGGTGGCTGAGTAATGTAGGAGGTTATCACCGCTGCTACACACCAGCTGCCTTCCTGGTTCTGTTTCTGGCTGCAGCTCCTTCTCTGTGCATCTGTTCATCCTGTCTGTATAGTTGTTGCTTTTCACTTTGGTCTCTTTGTTTCCTTCCACATCACAAGGTGGAGTGGAGTGCCTCTTAATTATCCATAAGCACGTGCGCGTGTGGGTGTATGTGTGTGTGTGTGTTTGTGTATACGTGCATGTGCGTGTGTGTGTTTCTGTGTGTGTGTGTGTGTGTGTGTGTGTGTGTGTGTGTGTGTGTGTGTGTGTGTATCTGTGTGTATATGTGTGTGTATGTCTGTCTGTCTGTCTGCCCGTCTACACCTATGAGTGTTTTTGCGTGTGTCCACATACCCTGCATTTTACACATCTAAAGTCCTTTGCATTTAGGACTAAATTCCTGCTTCCTCGTGTCCCTCAGTAGTTAAAATATGTGTCACAAACTGTGTTGGATCAGTGTTGTGATTTTTGCATCTGCTGTCAGTTTTGCTAAGGATTTCATGCCATAGTAACACTATCCTTGTGCGTCTGTCATCAGTTGGAACTTCAGCTGTTCTTTCAAGAGTTTAATTACTTTTCTGAGGGCAGTTTATTGGTACTTTATAACAGATAAATTCCAAAGCTGAATTTAGCAAAATATAGGCCATAAATTAGAATTTAATGTAATGAGAAATGGAGCCTAGCCCAGGGTGATCAGAATGTTAATATTTTAAAAATTACTTTAGTTAATATTCAAGTACTTTTTTCAGACATCATTCTTATGAACCAGTAAGATTAAAGACATTCTCCTTATTAATTTTTGCTTGGTATTCGTCATAAAATGTTAGTGTAAATATTTTTTTAACTGTCAATGAATCTGTGTACTAGCAAGTACAGATTAAGGCTAATACTTAAATGGTGGAACTAGCTTGGACATAGGTTCTGGAAATTTAAATCTGACTAAAACATTAATAGTGCCAGCCTTTTTCTCAGCATTCCAGGAAGATGTTTTAGTTTTGGAAGGAACCTACCAGGAGCTGGCCTGACCAAGGAGTGAAAAATAATGTAGCTTGTTATATGCATTTGCAGAGGCATCGTAGTATTAGAATGATATAGTGTGGCAAAAATCTACACTTTCTGAGCTCTTGACAGATTAATAGAAAGAAGAAAGGAAAATTCTTAGTAAATTTTAAATCATGTAGTAAAGATAAGATTGTCAGATATCATGAATCCTGTTTTTCACTCAGCAGCAGTAGCAATATAGATGTAAGAATAGAATCATTGAATTTAGCAACACAATATAGACATACTGCATAAAATAGTAAACTGAAATTACATGTACATCAGGATGTGAAAGTTTAGCAGAGCTTTCTTGATGCCAGATCAGTTTTGTAGCAGTATCGTGCAATGAAAAGTCACAAAGCATTGCTAAATTAGTTAGAAAAGTTCTGGTACTAAATGTCATGTGAGATTTATTTTAAGGCTATCTAGTGTAATGAACCATTGTGAAATTAACTTGTTTAGTATTTTAAGAAAAAAATATGCCACAAATAAAGAATTTTGCATGTCAATGACGTTATGGTGAAGCTTCATTTTATACTATCTACTAATTGTTTAATGGAGTTGATTAAAACATGTATGAACTGCAAGATTATTGTTTGTGCTTAACTTCAACATTTTGAAATTCCTCATTTTATAAAACAAATGTACCTGCTGCAATAGGCCGCTGTAATATGGATTGTATTAAGTCCTGATATTAGGTTTAGTAAGCTCTTACATTCTATTAATAATGAAAGCTGACTACTCTAATGGTTCATAACATTCATTCATTCATTCAGTAAATTAATTAATTATTAATAAATGTATTCTTTCTCTTACTGCCCAGTTAAACCAGTGCCAGACATGGGGGTGTCTCTCACCAGTACTCAGCGTGTAAAAGTGAAATAAGGTCATTCTGATCTGGGTAACAACTCATAGCAGGTTTCATGTACACACTCTCACACAGATCTGTAGACAATTTAAAAGGTTGCCAATTCCCTTATGGTACATCTTTGGGATGTGGTAGGAAACCAATCCATCCCATAAATACCCATGCAGACAGGGTGGATATGCATTCTTCACACAGAAGGTACCTCGGCCAAGTACTGGACTGGATAACCAAGCACCATGAGATGCATAAACCTAAAAATTGTGCTCATAAGATCCATTATTACAGTATCCTATACCTTTTATGAAAAGTATGATAAACATAAATATATATAATAAACTGCAATCTATATTCATGTGCTGTTTTTTATATAATCATGTTTAGTTAATTATTCAAGTGTTATGACTTATTTTAGATAAAACAGAAGCAAAATGAGAATAGATTTACACATTAATTAGAGGACTTTTATGCAATTTAGTATTCAGGCCTCACTTTAATGACAGAATACATATGTGAACTGGAAATATGATGCACTTTTATTTTACATCACAGTTATTAACCTATTCTCCCACCAAATATCTAAGTCTTCCATGCCTCAGACATTACTAAATCCTAGCAACACATCCAAATTTAAACTACTGCTTAAGGAGCACCTAACCAAAAACTGCACTAATCCAGGCTGATCATTCTGTCCTTCCTTGTTCTTACAACCAACATATCTCTTCCCTTACTAAATTCTAACATCCACCTATCCCTTCCCTCATGGAATTCCAGTTTCTCTCTACCTATCCCAAGCTTACTACTGCTCCTATTTCTATCTACCTGTCTCAAGCTTCCTACAATTTCATCATATTCCCTCCTTCTTCGACTTCACCTCAATATTGCCTTAACTGTCACTGTTTAGAGCAAGTAATAGCATAGCACCAATCAGCCATATTCTTGTTCATATACCATTCATGCATCTCATAAATATTTACCACCAAAACCATGATCATTTCTCTATGGCGGCACAAGCTATTTCATGCTAGTTTGTTAGCTTTCTTTTTTTCCCCACTTTATATCACTCTCTCAATTTTTATTGTTTATGTATAAACTATTTACTACCTATATTTACCAAAGTTATGTATTATTGATTGTTATTGATTTCTTATATTTTTTTTAATGTGCTTTTGTAATGGAGCTTTTCTGCCCAGGCCTCCACTGAAGAAGAGCCACTGGCCCAGTCTGACATCCTTGGTAAACAAATGTAAAATAAATCTATAAAATAAATAAATAAATTATAATAAAAATCAGATATACCTTTGTGTCATAGGACATAAATGAATAATCTTCAAACAGTCTTAAGTAAATCCGAGCATGGAGCATTACCTCTGTAAAGTTATATTATTTTACTTTGTTTATTTATTTATTTAGTTGTTAACAAGTAAGTCAAATGGTCCTTCATGTGCCCTTTTCAGCCTACTATGGTAGGAGTAGATATAATTTAAATACAGACACTCTAGCACAGCCAATCAAATAGAATGTTTTGGGGATCTGAAGAAACTGGGGTACCTAGAGAAAACTCGCATAGACATTTCAAATAAGACATACTGACCAGATATCAAGACTGCAATCCATACCCTGGACCGCATCCAAATTTGTGCATGCTCTGATTGGTTATTCTTTGGGCAGAGAATTTTTACTTTATCTGGATTCAGAGTACTTCTGCTATACAGTCCTGACTTCAATGTAACCTGACTTGTTTATTTTAGCAGGGCCTGTATATTTCTTTAAGTGTATAGGATTTATATATTGCACTGAAATATTTCTGAAACTAAACTTGTAATACTACACCTTTGATTGGATAATCTATGTTTCCATTTTAGAGCTAAACCATTAACCAGTAATATATTACATTCAATTATATTTGTTTCTAGTTTATATTTGTTTATTTTGTCATGCTGTCTGTCAATTTCTTTTAGAATTTACTTGCTATATCCTGACTGAATTTGATTTTTTGTTGTATCATCATTATGGTTACATACAGTCTTTAAGATGCTTGCACTTTAACGTGGAATTGTGAACCAGATTGTGTTATTATTATTTTTTTTAATTCAAGCATATAATGAATAAAACACTGGAATGCACACAGTGCACAAATTTGCATTATTTGACTTCACCGTCTCTCACAGTAGCTCATTAAAATGGCATTGGGTCATCAGTCAATAAAAACAGCTGTTCCAAGCAGCATCAGTGACATCTGCATTTATATGAGGCAGAAGACTAGAAGACAGTTTTAAGGTCATTCATGTAATGAGCCCTACTACTGCAAAATAGTTTAACAGCAATTTTTGTTTCATTTCTGAAATAAAAAAGAAAAAAAAATCAAACATATATAAATTAGATCTCTCATAATCATCTGCTTCTGATTTAATCAAGGCATCATTAAAGAATGTGTGCAGATCTACACTGCTATTTTACATGCTATGTGAAATTATTTCACTGTGAGTAATCAATAAACCATTTTTTCTGTTTCTGTTATAGCTGTGACTCACAACCCAAGTGTAACATCTTGTCTAACCTATGTCACGGTCATCTAAATATATCATAAAGTAGATATCCCAGATGATTTGATGATAAAGCCAATGTACCTTTAGAAAAGTGAATGAACCCTATTCGTATTGCTATTACATTTCATCATCCACATCTCACCTTCATTTGACAACCTCCTTGTCTAATATTATTCCATGATTGACAATGGGGTGCTTGTCATTTACATGCATAGCTAATGGAATATTATCCAAGTCTGGTTTTTGATAAAGCCTGATTCAGTTGAAGTGTTTATGTCTTAAATTAATTGCAAGTAATTCTGTTATTTACACAGTCCTCCTGATATTCATAAGCAAGCTTTGTAAATCATGACCATCACACATTTTATACCAGTCATTTTTTGAATTTATTAACTGACAACATGCTTTTTTGCATGATGTGTTTGATTTCATTAAATGCTTCTTAAACTTTATCATGTGTATATGAACCTATGAAACAGGATAAGTGCAATTCAAAATTCATTAGAAAAAATACTGCTAAGTTATTGCGTATCAGTATAGTTTGTTTAGTAGCAACTGGATCTCAGAACCAAATAATTACAAGTCCTACTCCCAGGTAATGATTGAAGTCACAATCAAATGCTGTCACCTAAATGCATTATAATGGGATACCATCTTTTGGTTGAAAAAGAAAGCTGATATACCTTTTTGCCTATCCCAGGGCTGTTTATTTGTGTCACTAGATGGAAACTAAAGAACCAAATATAATAATCAAAAAGGGAAAGACAAACCCCTCACCGTCCTGGACAAAGGTGTGTTTGCCAAAACCCTGTACACAGAATTTCTAGCCTCTGTGTGGTTGATGGTGCTCATATTGCTGACACCATGCAGTTATTTACTTCATTATATATTTAGGCATCACATGTGTATAAAATACTTAAAGTGCAGTATGAGTAGCCAATGTTTATAATTAACGTTATTCTGTATGTAAGTATAAATTATATATCACTCTAATCACCATATAATTTTGCCTGTTCTCAGCTGTTGTATTTTAAAAATTTCTCTGTTTATAAATGCTTCCTTTTCATTATTCACCTACTGAAACATATTGGGACCTCCTCTTCCTAGGTCTTCTCAGTAAATGGGGTCTGCCCAGTAAGGTTAACCAGGTGAACAACAACAAATAAATAAATAAATGAGTAAACAAATGAAAACACAAATGAAAAACAAATTAAAAAAGACATAAATAAAATAGTACTCTATAATAACAAGCTGCGTTAATTGAGTATTTCTGTGTTGAATGTAAGCACTTTTGACCTTTTCTGCAGACTTTAGTTAGAACTGCCTTGGTTCCACTTCAGTGAGAGTAGAGGAGACCTTAGTCATTTTCTGGCTTAGGACAGTGTAAAGGAAAGAAGTGTGTGTTGTTTTTGAATGGTGACAGGGCCTTTTGTGTGTGTGTGTGTGTTTATAAAATCTCTTTGAATCTTGTCTGTGTTATATAGGATCTCCTTAAATCTGATCTGCTATTTAAGCATCACAGTTGCACAATGTTTCCCGCATAACCTACGAGCAAGCTAAGAAATACATTACCATATCCACTGTTTTCACACTTGTTTTCACATTGTTTTTGTCACAGCTGCATTATTTGAGTGTTTCTGTGTTGAATATCTGTACTTTTTTACCTTTTTTTCAGTCTTTCATTCAAACTGCTGTTCTCCACATAGTGGCACCTAGCAGCAATTTATATAGATGCTGATATCTTGTAGTGTAATGCCCCCTTGTAATCTATGCAGCTGCTGATCTCTCACAGTGTAAATTTCCCTAAAAATAGCCTTACTGTCTGGACAGTTTTTTTTAACTACCCGGGCATCTGTTATGTGCATAGCTGAGGACTGATCATCAGGTTCCTTGTATTATTGTACAAGCACGCCAAACCTCTCACGTGGAGCAATGCACGGCCAACCAAACTATTCAAGCCACACAACGGCCAGCAAGGAATGTTCCAAAAATATTTTATTAGAAAAGAACACATAGGATATAAAAATATATCCTGCTCCAAACCGGTTTCGGTTCCCCTTCTTCAGTGGAGCAAAGAAAAAATGAAAAAGCCAACAAATGCACCTGATACTATTTATAGTATCAGTCAAACCAATCACCCAATCAAAATACAACATAATAGACTGAATAGGACCAACACCCCAGATTGTGATATTCTGGTCTGTGGAGACACAAAATAATGTAAGAATACATTCAAAAAGAACAAAATCATAAAAAATCATAAAAATAAAAATAATGTGTAGAAAACTTCATGGTGGCATACCTAAATAAAAAACTGAGTATAATGTAATGAAACATCAATCAAACATATTAGCTTGTAACCAATCATATATGTCATGAAAAAGAAAAAATATATATGTTTGATGATCAACAGGATCAATATAAATGGGCTACATCAATTCAACATATATATATTTTTATCATGTGTGTCATGAGTAGAAAAAGATACATATATAATGGTCAACAATATCAATATGAATATGCTATAGGTGGTCATTAATGCCCGGGGGAAATAATGCACCCAGATGTACAATCCAATATTTTTCTTTTTGTGTCAAAATGTTTTCCCAACCTTGTTGGTGACTCCTGTCACCAACAATCCAATCAATAATAGTAAACTTGAATTTTGCCGTGGGATGTTTGACTGTATGTAGGTAAAGAGCATTAGTGGTTTTCTTGTTTCTAATGTTACTCCTGTGTTCCCCAATTCTGATTTTGAGAGGCCGGGAAGTCTTGCCCACATAAAATGCAGAACATTGACAAGTGGCAAGATATATCACCCAACTCATTGAACAGTTCCCGAAAAATTTAAGGTCATAAACCTTACTGGTATTAGCACTGCTAAAGGATTTGGTTTTGTTAATATCCGAACAGGACATACAATGTCCGCAAGGGAAAGTGCCTGTCAGTTCTTTACCCATAATCGTGAGCTGTTTGTACTGTGCCCCTCCACTACCATGATGTTTGAAATGTGAAAACATGGAACTTAAAGTTTTGCCCTTTCTGTAAGAAAATTGACAACGTGTCCCAAGATGTTGTCTAAGAATATCATTAGCCATCAAGATATTCCAATTTCTGTCCACCACTCCTCTGATAATCTGATTATTTCTGCCATATGTAGTAACCAGTCTCAAGACCTCATCATCTTTTTTGTTTTTCTGATGGTCCTGGTATTGTAAAAGCTGGTCCCTAGTTTGTTTATCAGACCAATATTTTGCAGATTTAATATCAAAATCAGAATAACCTCTATCATAAAATCTATTTGCAAGATCCAAACTGGCTATCTCATAGTCATCCTGACTGGAGTTGATTCTTTTGATATGGCAAAATTGAGATTTAGGGATGTTCCGGACAGTGTGGCGGGGATGCATGCTTGAGGCATGTAGCAATGTATTGTATTCAGGATATTTCCTGTATATTTTAGTGCCTAGTGAGTTGTCAGGCTTCCTATATACATTAACATCCAAAAATTCAATGTTGGACCTGCTGCTATTGATGGTAAATTCAATGCCCCAAAAATTGCTATTAAGATAATCCACAAATTCTTTAAGATATTCTGTATCCGCCCGCCACACCATCCAACAATCATCAAGATATCTACGCCAGATATCCATTTCTACAATATAAATGTTGTGAGATGTATCATAAATTAAGTATTCCTCCAAGTAAGCCATGAACAGATCTGCATATATAAGGGCAAAAGATGCCCCCATAGCAGTGCCTTGTAACTGCCAATAGCATTCACCTTGAAAAAAGAATACGTTTTTATTCAAGACATGCTCACACATGCAGATCAAAAGTGTGTTGAATCCCGGACGATATAGGTTGGATTTTTCAAGCCAGTATTGTAATGCTTGGAGACCTGCCCAATGAGGGATGCTGGTGTATAATGATTTTACATCTAATGTGCAAAGTAGCCAATTGGATTCGATTTCAGTCTCTGCTATGATTTGTAAAAATTGTGTGGTATCCTTGATTCTAGCTCTTACGTGGATAAGCAGTGGTTTCATATATTCAGTCAAAAATGCTGAAAGTGGTTCAGTTAAAGAACCATGACCAGACACAATAGGACGGCCAGGTGGGGAGGTCAAGGATTTGTGTATTTTCGGCAGTAAGTAAAGTATCTGTTTGTTTGGATCCTTTACTGTCAAATGTTTGACAATGGTGTCGGACAAAATACCATTCTCAACTGCACTACTCAGGAACTTATCAATCTCCATTTTAAAAGTAGTGGTCGGATCAATGTCCATTTTCATATAACATTTGTTGTCAGATAACTGTCGTAATCCTTCCTGTGTATAGTAATCCATATCCAAAACCACTACTGCCCCACCTTTATCTGCCTTAACAATTGCAATATCATTGTTGTTTCTTAATTCCTCAAGTGCCTGTCTTTCAGTCTGCTGGATGTTATCTGGGAGAATATTGAAGCCATAAGGTGGAAAATGTAGGTCCCTAAGTACAGCCTGTTGAAAGGCTGTGGCATGCATATTGGCAGGAGGTTGAAATGTGGATTTTAAAAACCTAAAATCAGTAGATCTTTGAGTTGTGTTGTTCACCTTATCAGAAAAGAATATCTTTAGATTTAAACAACGGCAAAATTCCAAAACATCATTTACTGTTTGATATTGATCACAAAAGAAGCCAGGTACAAACCCTAAGTCTTTATTGAGTATTTTCTCTTGTTCCAGTGTTAACTGAACCTTAGACAAGTTAAGCACATTGTGAAAAGTAGTTTCATCTATTTTAGAAAAGCTTGAACTATTCCATCCATTGATTCCAAATCTGGACCTATTGTGATGTTTCCTCCCCCCGCGTCGTTTCTTCTTACCCCAAAAGGGGTAGGTATGTTACTTCTTTTTTTTTTTTTTTTTTTTTTTTTTTGTAAGGTGAATGGTCAGAGGTAATACCCTCCCGATTAAACTTTTTAACTTTTCTATCTTTCGTCAGTTTGTCATACTGAGTCAGTTCTTTAGTTTAATCGGGACGTCAATGATTATGCTAGGGGACGCCCCTTTGAACTTCAGAAGTCAGTGAGATTTAAGGATATGTCTATGGGGAAGGGCGGTGCGAGAACTAGGAAACGACCCAGACCAATTCTTAAAAATAGGGAGCAGACCTATACCAGTACCTCGGGTGATGAGTCTTCCCCCACTGATAGCGAGGGTATTACCTCTGACCATTCACCTTACAAAAAAAGAAGTAACATACCTACCCCTTTTGGGGTAAGAAGAAATGACGCGGGGGGAGGAAACATCACAATAGGTCCAGATTTGGAATCAATGGATGGAATAGTTCAAGCTTTTCTAAAATAGATGAAACTACTTTTCACAATGTGCTTAACTTGTCTAAGGTTCAGTTAACACTGGAACAAGAGAAAATACTCAATAAAGGCTTAGGGTTTGTACCTGGCTTCTTTTGTGATCAATATCAAACAGTAAATGATGTTTTGGAATTTTGCCGTTGTTTAAATCTAAAGATATTCTTTTCTGATAAGGTGAACAACACAACTCAAAGATCTACTGATTTTAGGTTTTTAAAATCCACATTTCAACCTCCTGCCAATATGCATGCCACAGCCTTTCAACAGGCTGTACTTAGGGACCTACATTTTCCACCTTATGGCTTCAATATTCTCCCAGATAACATCCAGCAGACTGAAAGACAGGCACTTGAGGAATTAAGAAACAACAATGATATTGCAATTGTTAAGGCAGATAAAGGTGGGGCAGTAGTGGTTTTGGATATGGATTACTATACACAGGAAGGATTACGACAGTTATCTGACAACAAATGTTATATGAAAATGGACATTGATCCGACCACTACTTTTAAAATGGAGATTGATAAGTTCCTGAGTAGTGCAGTTGAGAATGGTATTTTGTCCGACACCATTGTCAAACATTTGACAGTAAAGGATCCAAACAAACAGATACTTTACTTACTGCCAAAATACACAAATCCTTGACCTCCCACCTGGTCATTCTATTGTGTCTGGTCATGGTTCTTTAACTGAACCACTTTCAGCATTTTTGACTGAATATATGAAACCACTGCTTATCCACGTAAGAGCTAGAATCAAGGATACCACACAATTTTTACAAATCATAGCAGAGACTGAAATCGAACCCAATTGGCTACTTTGCACATTAGATGTAAAATCATTATACACCAGCATCCCTCATTGGGCAGGTCTCCAAGCATTACAATACTGGCTTGAAAAATCCAACCTATATCGTCCGGGATTCAACACACTTTTGATCTGCATGTGTGAGCATGTCTTGAATAAAAACGTATTCTTTTTTCAAGGTGAATGCTATTGGCAGTTACAAGGCACTGCTATGGGGGCATCTTTTGCCCCTATATATGCAGATCTGTTCATGGCTTACTTGGAGGAATACTTAATTTATGATACATCTCACAACATTTATATTGTAGAAATGGATATCTGGCGTAGATATCTTGATGATTGTTGGATGGTGTGGCGGGCGGATACAGAATATCTTAAAGAATTTGTGGATTATCTTAATAGCAATTTTTGGGGCATTGAATTTACCATCAATAGCAGCAGGTCCAACATTGAATTTTTGGATGTTAATGTATATAGGAAGCCTGACAACACACTAGGCACTAAAATATACAGGAAATATCCTGAATACAATACATTGCTACATGCCTCAAGCATGCATCCCCGCCACACTGTCCGGAACATCCCTAAATCTCAATTTTGCCATATCAAAAGAATCAACTCCAGTCAGAATGACTATGAGATAGCCAGTTTGGATCTTGCAAATAGATTTTATGATAGAGGTTATTCTGATTTTGATATTAAATCTGCAAAATATTGGTCTGATAAACAAACTAGGGACCAGCTTTTACAATACCAGGACCATCAGAAAAACAAAAAAGATGATGAGGTCTTGAGACTGGTTACTACATATGGCAGAAATAATCAGATTATCAGAGGAGTGGTGGACAGAAATTGGAATATCTTGATGGCTAATGATATTCTTAGACAACATCTTGGGACACGTTGTCAATTTTCTTACAGAAAGGGCAAAACTTTAAGTTCCATGTTTTCACATTTCAAACATCATGGTAGTGGAGGGGCACAGTACAAACAGCTCACGATTATGGGTAAAGAACTGACAGGCACCTTCCTATGGACATTGTATGCCCTGTTCGGATATTAACAAAACCAAATCCTTTAGCAGTGCTAATACCAGTAAGGTTTATGACCTTAAATTTTTCGGGAACTGTTCAATGAGTTGGGTGATATATCTTGCCACTTGTCAATGTTCTGCATTTTATGTGGGCAAGACTTCCCGGCCTCTCAAAATCAGAATTGGGGAACACAGGAGTAACATTAGAAACAAGAAAACCACTAATGCTCTTTACCTACATACAGTCAAACATCCCACGGCAAAATTCAAGTTTACTATTATTGATTGGATTGTTGGTGACAGGAGTCACCAACAAGGTTGGGAAAACATTTTGACACAAAAAGAAAAATATTGGATTGTACATCTGGGTGCATTATTTCCCCCGGGCATTAATGACCACCTATAGCATATTCATATTGATATTGTTGACCATTATATATGTATCTTTTTCTTCTCATGACACACATGATAAAAATATATATATGTTGAATTGATGTAGCCCATTTATATTGATCCTGTTGATCATCAAACATATATATTTTTTCTTTTTTATGACATATATGATTGGTTACAAGCTAATATGTTTGATTGATGTTTCATTACATTATACTCAGTTTTTTATTTAGGTATGCCACCATGAAGTTTTCTACACATTATTTTTATTTTTATGATTTTTTATGATTTTGTTCTTTTTGAATGTATTCTTACATTATTTTGTGTCTCCACAGACCAGAATATCACAATCTGGGGTGTTGGTCCTATTCAGTCTATTATGTTGTATTTTGATTGGGTGATTGGTTTGACTGATACTATAAATAGTATCAGGTGCATTTGTTGGCTTTTTCATTTTTTCTTTGCTCCACTGAAGAAGGGGAACCGAAACCGGTTTGGAGCAGGATATATTTTTATATCCTATGTGTTCTTTTCTAATAAAATATTTTTGGAACATTCCTTGCTGGCCGTTGTGTGGCTTGAATCCTTGTATTATTGACCTATTCAATATTGAAATTTTTCTCACTCTTCCCTAGTAGATCAAGAGCCATGGATATGCACTTCAGGACTCTGTCTGTAGCCATTCTGGATGAGATAGATATTCTAAGGCATTGTAGCAATTGCCTCATGTATGCTGACAACCCACTTTTTCTTAATAAAACAGATAAAATATGTGAGAGATGTAAATATACTTTAACAGTGGAGGTGAAACTCTATCATACAACCAAAACTAATCCTATAGAGGATGTTACTGACACTTTCGCAATGCCTACTGCACAGATTAAAAACCCTACACATAAAACTACTTGTGTTGAGGCACTCACAGGTAACCTTCCTAAAACACTAAGACCCCTGAACAGCACAATAAAATAGGGTCCTGAGCCATCATGTAAACAGTCAATTTAAGCAGCACCCACATTGACAATTATTAACACTGTATCCAATGACTCTAAGGAAAGCCAGTGAGCAGCCAAATTTCCTGGTCATTGCTGGTTCTATCGAGAGCCACACTGATGTCCCCCTCACCAGACTGAGTAAGGAGAGAGTCATGGTTAGCTGCCTTTACATAGCTAGGATCTATCAAGTCACACAGGTAGTCAGGTCATTGAACCACAGGTACCTGTATGATTCTGCCATAGTCCATGTGGGTGTCAATGACTTGAGATATACATCCCTTTACTATATGAAGTGAGACATGATCAATCTTACTGATGTGTCTCAGGCAGGTATGAGCCTAGCACTGAGCAGCATGCCACCTTCTCCAATGATGATGGCACATTACAAACAGAAAATGATTGATTTAAACAACTAGTTTGGCCTCTGGTGTCAGTCCAAGGGGGTAAAATATTTGATGTCCTGGGAGGACAGGGTTGACAGACCATGCTGCTTTGCCAGAGATAGTCTGCACTTATCTCCCCTAGGCTTTCAGATATTGGCAAAGACCCCCCCCCCATAATGCCTTTTTAAGACAATGGCAAACTGATAAACCTCCCAACTCAACTGAGTCTACAAAGGAATATCTAAAGGTGGCACTGCTGAGTGCTAGAAGTCTTAAAAACAAACTCAACTTCCTACAAGCCTTTCTTTCCCTGGATAGTGTAGACATCTGTCTAGTAGTGGGAGACATGGTTTAAAGTCAAGGAGAGTACCTCAGCAGTGCAAAGTTACAATACATTTCATACCTTTAGACCAGCTACTGCACAGGAGGGAACTAAATGTGGAGGAGTCTCAGCATATATTAAAAACAGCCTCATATCCAGGCTAGTTAAAGTGTATGACCCACTGGAACTCAAACATAGACGACTCATCATAAACAGGGTCTTGCACCATATCCTTAGAACTTATAGGTCCCCTTCTATGTCCCAAGAAACCCATATTACCTATGTCAATGTACCAGACTCCCTCACTGTTCAACCCAATTTGATCTTTGTAGGAGATCTTAACTGCCCCTATATAGATTGAGAATCCTACACCACTTCTAATGCACAAGCCCAGTGAGTCCTAAACTTTTTTAATACCAACATCCTGGAATAGTTAGATCATTCTCCGACCAGGGGCACAAACATCCTTGATCTTGTACTCATAATCATGAAGTAGTGATGTTCCTCACCCAAATTAATGTCCTTGTTCATCAGATCTGACCATAGGGCAGTATTGCTTGAAATAAAAATTAAATCCAGGGTCCCAGCAAAATCAAAAACCTTTAAGAACTATTCTAAGGCAAACCTCTCTCTACTTAGTGACACCTTGGCTAAATTCCAAGCCTAGTAAGCACCACAGCATATCCTGAGCTCTTTACAAAATCTCTGTACAGCCATATTGATAGCTGTATAGAACAAGTTGTGCCTTCTTCTATTAAGAATACAAAATAGTCAAAAGACAAGCCACCGTGGTGAAATCACAATACCAAACATTTATACAAGAAAATAAAACAATCTTGGTCAAGTGTAGGAGGAACAAAGGCATACATACTAAAAGCCCCCTGACAAATCTAATCAGGCAGCAAAGAGGGTCAATTAATACTTCATATGCTAAATATGAAGAAAAAAAATAGCTTCTCAGGCAAAAGACAGCCATGAAGTTTTATACAGCTATGTTCATAATATCAAATGAAATATGTAACAATGTGCAAAGCTTATTGTAAATGGCATAATCCACACTAAACCAGAGTCCACTGCCAACCTTTTGGCTGACAGGCTCAGCTCAAATCCCCCCTCCCCCGATAGACCAAAGGAAATATAACACACCACAATCTCCCCAACCATTACTAGAGAACAGGTCATCAGTGCACTTTCCAAGGCCAAAAACACTACATTGATGGACCCCGGTAACATCCTGGGATGTCTACTAAATAGCATCAAACATGACCTCTCTGGTTCACTTGATTCAATTTTCAACTACAGCTTAAAGTCAAGTTTTGTGCCCAAGGAAAGGAAGATGGGTACAGTTATTCCCCTGCAGGTCCATAAGTCTGACAAGCTTAATATGTAAGGCCACAGAAAGAATCATCATGGATATGATAAACGAAGACATAGGTAACCTGTCAAAGCAATGGATGAGGGCAAGACTGTGCACACAGCTTACCTTGACCTAGCCAGTGATTTTCATGCAATACCCCACACAGGCATCATAGACAAGTACACTATAGGCATAAACCCTTTTATCACCTCCTGGATAGCCAACTGGCTCACTGATAGGACTCAGGAGGTCAACATAGGCAAGATCACCTCCACCAAGAGGCCAGTGACTAGATGAGTCCCCCAGGGCTTGGTACTGGGTACACTCCTTTTTGGCATCTATTTCTGTGAAGTGGAAGCAAATGCTGAAGTTTTATGGCTGACTAAGTTTGCAGAGGATTGCAAGCTGGGGGTTATCATCTACTCCCCTACAGACACTACCATTCTTCAAGAAGGCCAATCTATGACTAACAAATGGTGCCAAACCCATGATCTTAAACGCAATGCTAAGAAATGCATAATAGTACTCTTTTGGAAGTCAAGCATACTGACTAATTGCAGTGTCAATAATACACCCCTAAGACTTGACCCAGTGGTTAGGGGTCAGGGTATGCACCTGGACAGTAACATTATCTTTGACCACCACCACTTGACCACAGTGGTGAGGAAATCATTTTATGATGTGCAACTTATAAGTAAGAGCATAGCATCTAGATACAAAGCGGTCATTATCCCACTGTACTCTGCCCTTATCAGACCGGTCATAGACTACAATGCTCCCTTCGGTATGTACCTGACCAGCCATATACAGCAACTAGAGTGACTTCAGAAGTTCCTTACAAAAAGAATACAAGACTTAACAAACCTGCCTTATGCAGAGTGCCTTAAAGCTCTTTCTCTCTACTCATGTCCTATAGATTGCTGAGGAGTGATTTATGAGCAATTTACAAGGCATCTGCAAACCCTATACTTATGAATCTCCTGCATATTTGTAAGTCAAACAGTACCATAAGTACAGAGACTCGGGGCCTGAATTTTGTTGGTGACTTAAACAAAACATGCTGGAGAGACAGATATGTGTCCCAGAGACCATTCCTCCGATAGAGCAGGCTTCCCATCAACATGAAACTGAGTTTGTCTATGACCCAATTTAAGTGAAACCTACACCAGTGGATAGGGAATAGAACATTTTCACTGGGCCCGGCACCCACATCCCTTATGGACAGAAGTAGTCTATAAATGCCTGGCCCTCAATGTCCTGTTTGGATACAAGACATCATTATTCTTTCAGGAAAACTTTGCTAGTCTTAGAAGGACCTCCTCCCCCAAGGTCATTAGCCTAGTAAAAATCTATGAATTTATGAATCTATGAATTTCTATGAGGAAAAAAAATTAAAGATTGACTTTCTTACTCAGGTATAATAGGGACCTAACAGAATATAACCTGAGAAAGTAAGATTGTTAGGGGGATGTTAGGAAAATAGGATTCACAAAGAACTACAGAAGTTGGGCGGCTGCAGTGGTGCAGTGGTTAGCATTGCCACCTCACAGTAAGAGGTTCTCCAGTTTGATCCTTGACTGGGGTGCATTCTGTGCACACTCTGCATATCCTCCCTGTGGTCATGTGGGTTTCCTCCAGGTGCTCCAGTTTCCTCCCACATCCCAAAACATGCTATAGGTGGATTGGACACTCTAAGTTGGCCCCAAGTGTGAATGTGTGTGCCTTCAGTGGAAGGTTGGGTGCTAGGCTGGCAACTCAACACTGTAAAACTCCACTGCCAATCATGAGCAGACAGGTGATCTGCTGTGGCAACCCCTAACCAGAAGAAAGAACTACAGAAGTCATTTTTCTTAACTGCATATATTTAACTCATTTGTACCTACTGTGCCACTCCTGCATTTCACCTATTGACACCTACAGTATGACTTATGTAACAAGAGCCTCTACCTTATGCCTGCAAGCTTCAGCGAGTACTCCCTAAGGACACACAGTCATGGTCACTAAGTTCTATGATTGTGGATCTTTAAATTCATGCTACAAGGAGCAGATGCATTTCAAAACTAGAGTAAAACAATTATTATATATTTTTTTAGATTATCTGGTTGAACTCCAGTCTCCAAGTAAATGCATGCTGTACACAGTAGCACGCAGTGACAATAAATCAGCTTGGTCCTGCACTGTGTGAGATCATGGCTAGTATATTAAAAAGGCTTGCATTTTGTTTTTATTCCTTTGCAACTGAACCATTCTTACTGCTGAAAAAGGTTATTGTAGAAGGGTTTCTATCCGTACCACCCAGAGCAACACAAATTCATGATGCCACCAAAGGATAAATCACATTATGAAACAGCTATGCTGCTCTAGATGAAACAGGATTCAGCTTCTAACCCCTTCACAGCTATAATGGCATTCTGGTAAATGGCTTCAACAGTTAACTTTGGGGGGGGGGGGGGTTCATTGCAATAGTGCTGACATGTCTCTGCTCCTTAAACAATAATTTGGTAAACTTCAGATGCAGTCAGGATGTGTGAATATTTTTTTTCGCCATATTATCACATGGTTTGCACTGCATGAATCTGAACACACTGAGATAAAATATAGCGCTTTAGTTATTGCTTGTGCCATTTATGTGAGCTAGATCTGATCTCTTGAGCAATTGCACATTTTTTTAAAAAAGTCTCAAAAGTCCCATCTTATAACAGAAAAATAAATGGAATTACTTTACTTTAAAAGCACAGGCTAAGGGTTAAGATTCTGTCAGGCTTTCAGCCCGTGGAGGACACTGTTACCATTACACCTCCCAATTTTTCCACACATATTAGGAATTTTTTTTTTGTTATTTTTTCCAGCTCACTGTTTTACTTGCATATACTTTAAACTGTTGGCATTGTTTGCATTGTACACATTTTATAATGTTTGTTATTTCTGAATGATAGATATACACAGTTATTTACGGTTTAACTTTTTCAGTGTCTGTCTGTAAATATTTCTGCTTTAATATTTTCAAAGTTTACAATGGTGATTTTTACAGTATCAATATTCTATTGTTATTCAGCATAACTCACATGTGTGTTGGCATTGCCTTCTTAGTCTAGATCATAGCTAATAACTGTCTCTTGTCAAATTCATGTACCTGTTAACAAAGGCAAAACAAATATGTATTTATTTGTTCATTTAATCGCAAGCACACATTTGAGTTACATACCATCAATAAAGTGGTTCTGCTTAATGGGCATGTCTATGTGTATGACAGGGTTCTAATGGGCTGCATTTTTTCACTTTACTTAATGTTGTTTGGTTAATTCAACCAAATTACAACTGTTTGGCCTGTTTTTTCCATTTAAAATGACTACTTGCACTGGTGACAATAGCTTAGGTCTGGCCTAGTGTAGGAACCATCTTGTTATAGTAGTATTTTTATTCTAGGAGTACGTTAATTGCTGCGATTTCTGGGCAGCAGAGCATTATTTGGTTGAAAGTATAGCTGCTTTTTATTAGTTTTTTTATTTTTACTGGTTTCAATATATTGCAACAAGTAGCAATCAGCTGCCCAGTGTGCACCACTACCGTAAATGCAGCTAGATAGTGGTCACTGTGCACAAGTGAAACTTTTCTTACGTCATTATTAAAACAAAAATCAGTCTTCGTTCATTTCCCTGGTGAGTGGCACTCATCCTAGTCTACATGGGGCTTTGCTTATTTACACTAATTTGCACTAAACCTCACTGGTCTGCTACCAGCTGCACACATTTGTGTATTATTGTATTTCTTAAATCTAGTATGACTGTGTAATCTCCCTCCCTCCCTTCCTTTTCTCCTCAAAAATCTTATAAACATCAGTGGACCACATTGAGAGACAGTAGACTACTGTAGCCCCCCCCCCCCCATTTCCATCCTTCAAGCACGTACAGTAGAATCTTAAGGCAGAGTAAGAACTGCAACATACTCACTGAAAATAAAGTCTTGCTTAACTTAATAGATTTTTATCTGGGGGCAGTACAAACACATAGCTAACTTGGAGACAGCCCTCTTAAAATCTGCTGCATGCAGTCAGTATTACTCCATTTTACTCCAACCATGCAAACACAACATCCTCATCCCAATTATACTAAACTTACATACATCGATGCAGTAAAAAGAATCACCATCACAGCCTCCTAAACTTCTTAAAAGATTAGGCATCAATGAATTCCCCAAAATACTCCAAATACACACACTCCTTCATCAACAATTCACCAAAAACATTTCACTCCAATGTCTAACAAAGGTAGATAAGTTTCTGGAAATGTCCTAGTAATTATTGGCATTATTGTTAGATGTACTGATTACATGCTCACTGGGCTTAATAAGACAGTAATCCAGTTATCTACCTTTCTAGGGCCAGAATTGCTGATTTTGAAGAGCCCCCAGAACCCTTTCACCAATAAGTATGACTATGAGATGACTGTATCCCAGTGAGGTGTAAAATATTTGGCACAAAAATGATGAAGGATATATGGAAGGGCCAGTAAAACTCTGGTTTTGACTGATATTTTCTCTTCCCTGACAAAGATGCCCAGATTCAAGGAAAAGACAATTGGCTAAAGAGGTTTGGGAGGATGATCTAATGGTTAAGGTGTTTGCCTTACAAACACAAAGTGCAGGGTTTGAGTCTCACAAGGGATAATTGGCTAGGCTTACAAGGGCAGTTAGCCTAGTACTAACCTATGCGATAGTATCATTTCAGAGTGTTCCAGTCCATTTTGACCTGCAACCTTTTACTTAAGGGTTTCCACATAGTGGCCAAGGACCTTGCCACCCCCATTGTTATTTTGTTGGCAGAGTTCATCTAAAGAATATTGCAGCTTAACAAACAAATCAAATTATAAATTGGACAACATCAAGTTGGCCCTTTTCAGTGCCAAAACTCTTACCAATAAACTGCTTGATCTGGAGTCCCCTTTTTTACCTTGAATGTATCCACATTTGTGAAATCACCAAGATATAGTTCAAGTATAACAAAAACACCCCCTCAATGCCATGTTTCTATTCCAGTCACACCATTAAGCTCACTGGCAACACCCAAAGTATTTCAGCATTTGTCAGGGATATTATCCTTTCCAAAGTGATTCCAAAAGACCCTTTTGATGAGTTTATAAAACTCCAGATTCACGTTAAAAAGTCAGATTTTCAATTCTTAGCTTGTTATTGATGCTATTGCAAGCTCCCAGATGATCATCAAAATTCCATAGCATTCCTTGAAAACATTCATATACGAAATGGATCATTAATCCTGAGTGATTTCAAATATCTGTCTATGGATGAGTGCCTGATCTTCAGGATATGTACAATGGCTAAATAAAAACTCCCTAAATAAAACTGTCTGTAATCCACCAGGAGTATTAACATTTTGAACTTAATTCTCACAAACCCAGCTCTGGCATGACCTTACCTCATACTGGTCCATCATTAGTTAAGTTAGACCATTACAACATCCAACAGTTCTTACCATTAAACAACACTATAGTGTTTATAGACTTCAAAATGGTAAACCTTTTATAACTTTATGACAAAATATATAAATTCACCCATGTAAACCCCACCATGGACCCGGGGTATACAGCTAAGGATGCCAATGTGCTATATGCCCATTTAGATAAATGCATTGATTGTCCATTCCTTACCAGAACCAAAGAAAGTGGTAAATTCAATAACAAAGCATCATAGCAACTAGTAGGTATAAACAAACTATACAACAGAGGGAAACAATTGTTTAAGTTACATTGCAAAACCAGAATCCCTCAACATGAAGTGAATACAAAAACACCTTACCATGAAACTAAAAGCAGCTATTAAGACCACTAAAGCATCCTATAAGCATAGATTAGCTTCTGAGACTAAGGATAACTACAAGACCTTATTTAGCTACATTAGAAAACTAAGGAATGATTCACATCACTGCTCTGAACTTTCCTGTAATGGTGTCTCACACTCCAGTCGAAAAGACACCGATAACATACGAGCAAACAGGTTTGCTGCAATTTTTTCTCTTGAAACTTTAATCCCTACTCAATAAATTCCTAAGTGACTTTCTCCTCTTCAAGGAACTCTCCAAGACCAAAGCCACTGGTTCTGACAATATACTTAGCTGTCTAATAAACAGTGTCATGCATGACCTTTCTGATCCTTTCCTTAAGTTGTCCAACCTAAGCATTGCTACAGACAATGTTCCCGAATCTTGCCAAACTTTAGTAATGATGCTCTTCCATAAAGGTGGCCCACCACTGATCCAGGTAACTTCAGACCTATTAGCCTTATGAATATTATATACAAAGCCCAGGAGCACATCATCACCAACTTTTTCACTCAGTGGCATAAAATGTTTGATCAGGCTCAGGATCCATAACAATTCAGGTTTGTTAAAAGTGGGCCAAACCTGCTTAATCTTGTGAGCTTCTTTGAAAAGGTCACATAAGCAAAGCATAGCAGTCACACTATCCATACTACCTACTTGGATCTATATAAGGGCAGTTAGCACCGTACCACATGATGGAATAGTAAAGAAGTTAATGGCTTTAAATGTTGATCCTTATGTAGTAAGATGGATTGCAAACTGATTCAAAGACAGAACACACAATGCTCTTCAAAATGATCAGTGCTAAAGTAGTCTTAGCTATATGGGCTCATCTTTCAAGCACCCAGACTATCTAGTAGCTTGAGATGAGCTGACTAAAACACAACTCTGGTCACAAAGTCCTTCAGAGCTTTACTGCAACAGAAGAGTGTGCTCCTCTGAGGTTTTCAAGGTTCGACAGTCAGCTTGTGCTTCCCTGTGCTAGGCAGTTAAGTTCCCTTTGGGAAAAAACACTTCCATTTTCTTATATTTACTGGTGTTTTATTACATTTATTCCATTTCGGTAAAGTTGTTTTCAAGCTAGGTGTGTTCTTTTTTAATGGACTGTCTTTAGACTGTAATATACTTTTAAAAGGAACACTCTTTTTGTCAGTTTTAAAGTAATGTAAACTGACTGAAAACATAGTTTCTGTGGAGAACTTGTTTAATCTTCAATTGTGGGGCTGCCATAGTGTTTCAAAATGCTTTTTACTGTATTCTTTTTGTCAAAAAGTAACTCTCGTGGACTGATAGTTTTACTGGCATTTGCTGCTTGTCTTCACTGGGAAAGAGACATCAATTCTGGCTTGACCATGGAACAGTTATTTGGTCCCATGCCCAGTCTGTCTTCTAGCCACAGAAAGAAAAAAGTTAAGCAAACAACCTTGTCCACCACATCAGACTAGCAGTTTGCCTCAGCTGCAGGTGGATGACTCTGTTGTGGTCATTTTTTATACCACAGGCCACTCATCTTTTACCCTGAATCCCTCTGGTGTAACATCTACAGCCATTATGCACCAGGGTTAGCTACATCCTCTTTGGCTGCTGGAGTCCCCTCCGAGGCAAGGGAGAGCCACTTTTGTTGGCCCTGGGAGAGGAAACAGGGAAGGCTCCTTGTCTCAGTATCATGTGCCCATCCCTGAGAAAGGAGCAATTGCAATTAATAACATCTTTGGCTCCATTTTCCTGCCAGAAAGAAACAGAAAACCAAACATGTATCTACTCCTGCTCGAATTTCATTGGATCAGAGTAGTTTACCGAGACTGACTCAGGGGTTAATTCAGGCTACTAATCCTTTCTGTAGAGTAGTTTTTGGCAAAAGAAAGAGGAATCCCTCTTTCTCTGAAGAGATTCAAGATTCTGCATCTGAACAGTAAGACAGAGGGATGGATTCAAAGTTTTTCCTCAGATTTCTGATTCAGACTCAGGGGAGAGCTCAGATTCTGATTCTTCTTTTTGTTAGGGTTTCTCTTTTTTTCAAACTATTACTAGAATTTCCCAGTGTTTTCAGTGTGAGAACAGAGATTTCCCAGTCCCACTGAAAATACTATGAATTGTTACAGAAGAATTTTCCAGAAACTACAACTCATTCCTCCTGTCCTGTCCTGCCTGTTTTAGAGGATGTGTATCTTACTGTGTACGATTTTCCTAATAGCTAGTTAGCTGTCCCTAAAAAAGGTAGATAGGATGTATAATGTTCCTCAGTCTTTTACATTTTTATACACCATTCCCAAACCTGACCCAGCTATAGCCTTAATTGACTCCACTGCTTCCAAATGTATTATTTCTAATAAGGATGGGGAAATTATTAATAGGGATGGGAAAAGGTATATACTTCTGTAACTTTGATTTTTAGAATTTTAAATTGTGAGGCTCATATGTTAAAGTTTGTTGTGATATAGTATGATAGTATGAGGAATATTTTATCTACAACTTCTTCTTGTGAAGAAAAAAATGTCTTAAATAACTGTTTTTTTTTAATGCACAGGTCACTACTCGTTTTTTGTGTGTATTATTCTGTTGATACTTCTGCCAGGGCTATGGCCACTAATACTGTTTTAAGGAGGCTTGCTTGACTGCATTCTCAGAACCTCCTAAATGTTTTAAAAATGAGATTTTGCATTCTGCCTTAGAGATTCAGTGTTTGATACCTCTGCTACTCAGATGATCAAAACTTGTGATGAAAGGGGCAAGCTGATCCAGGGAATCTCTAAGAATTTTTTAACCCTCCTTTTCCAAATTGTCCAAGGGATTGTCTTTCTTCTCATCCATTTTTGGCAAAAAAAAAAAGACTAAATGGTCTCAACAGAATTTATGTAAGCAGACATTTAAGAAGGAATGGACAAGGGGATTGAAAAAGAAGTCTCAGACCTCCCAAAACCAAGGACAGTCCAACAAGTCTGAATGACTCTTCAAGAGATCTTGTGATCCCCTCCCACCCTGGCCCATTTTCTCTTACAGAGAGTGTGAATCTCTATTCTACTCTTTGGAAGCAAAAGTTTCAGACAAATTGGTTCTAAAAATCATTCATCATATTGCAGATGACAGTGGGAGGAAATTGTTCCTTTCCAGGGGGTCATTCCTCATTCTGCACATCAGACTCTTGTTTCCACTTGCTCTTCATCATATTGGTTCACAGGTGCATAGGGAGGTACTAAGCTATCTGCCTTAGGGCCCATACAAGCCTAGCCAAATGAGTTCCCTGGCATTTGCCACCCAAGAAAACTTATTCCATGTGCCCCTGTTGAGCAGAGCCTCAGCAGTGATCCCAGGGGTGAATTTCCTATTTCCCATCTATTTGTCAAGATTTCTCTTAAAGAGGGCTAATGAGGAGCTCTGCTTGACATGAATGGGCAGCCTATTCCAGAGCAAGGGAAGTCTCTGGGACAGGAATCTATCCCTCCAGCATTTTCTGTTTATTGTGGTGACAAGGTTTACTTCCCTGGAGCATGTGGCTTGGAGAGATTGGGATTTCTTTAAGTGTAGCATGTCCAACAGGTCTGGGTTTGACGTGGCTTTGTATGTTAGGCAAATGTCACCTTGGAGTAAATGATATATGACGGAGTAGAGCTGGAGTTTTTTGAGACGGTCGGTGTATGGCATCTGTTTGAGGTCAGTAATCCTCTTAGTGAGGTATTTCTGTGGCCTTTCCAGCTGTTGCACATGTCTTGCAAGGTACATGCCAAATGGGGAGTTGTACTCTATTATGGGTCTAAGGGATGAGTAGAGAGGAATGATGACTTCTCTTTTTCTGGAGGAGAACCTCTTTGTGATGAGGTATGCCACATAATAGGATTTACTGACTACTGAGACAACATGATTATCAAAGGTGAGACTACTATCCACCTGTGTCACAAGGTATTTAGTAGGCTACTGTCTATGTGGTAGTTCATGGGTATGGTATTTTTCCCAAAGGGGATGACAATGCACTTCTTGGCATTGAGTTTTAGGCCATGACTTTGACACCAAACATCAGTCTCAGTGAGGCCTCTTTGTAGAATGTCCACGTCCTTAGGTGAATTGATTATGGCTCCTAGCTTGCAGTCATCTGCGAATTTCATTAGCCACAGACCAGCTGCATTAGCCTGGACTTCAGAGTAGTAGATACCGAACAGGAGAGGGCAAAAGACTGAACCCTGTGGTACTCCGCTTGTCACTGGTCCAAAGTTGGATTTGGACTATGCGACTTTCACTGTGCGGGTTCTATCAGTGAGCCAGATGGCCACCCATCTTGTCCCAAGGAGTGCTAAAACCAGTTTCTCCTTCCTAAGTGGGAAAATTATTCTACTCAATGATGTCCCTAGTGTCAAAGAATGAAAATGCTTGGAGACCTGTTATGGATCTTTTTTTTCCCCTAAACCTGTTTGTGGTAGTGCCCAAATTCAAAATTATGCCACTTCACAACCTGTTACATTTTCTTCCTCTTTCAAGTTTTCTGGTAACACATGATGCTTAACATCACATCCCTTTTCATTCAAACTTTATGTTTTTCTTAATGTTTTGTGTGTCTAGAAGATATTATCAGTTCTCTACCTTACCCTTAGGACTATCCACCAAGAGTGTTCACAATGCATTTTACTCCAATTAAAGACCATCGCAAGCTATAGGGTATCCACATTTTTCTATATTTGGATGACTTGTTTATCTTTGTAGAGTCTTTTTCAAAATGTCAGGAATCTCTCTTTTAGATGAGAGATCTCTTGAAAAAACAGGGGTTTCAAGAGAACATTCAAAAGTCTTTCTTGACTGCCTCACACAGGATTGTGTTCTTGGGATATCAACTGGACACCTCATTTCAAAGACCTTTTCTAGATCTTTATTTAGATCTATTTCTAAAGTTTTCCAGTCAGATTTTGTTAATTGTAAGGGAATACCTCAGAATTTTGGGTCTCATGGCATCTATGGTTCTCATGATACCCCTGACAAGACTACAATGAAAAAGGTACAGTGGTATCTGAAATCTGTTTGGTCCCAGCATCATCCCCCTTCATCTTTTAAGATCTTAGTATTTAGGTTTGTCAGAAGATATATATATATATATATATATATATATATATATATATATATATATATATATATATATATATATATATATATATATATATAGATTCACTTTAAACCTCGAAATACTGAAATATCAAATTTCAGTATCTCGAGACTATAAAACCGAATCCACAAAACACTGACACAAAAAAAATGCGAAATTCACAACACCAAAAACACCGCACACACTATACCACACATACACCACAACACCCACATCACAACATAAACAAACAAAACTACACACATACACAACTCATATGCACATAAGCAGGGGGCAAGCCCCCCTGCACCTCCCATGTGGGGGGCTGCGCCCCCACACCCCCCCACTTATATATACTAACTCCGAGATCGCACAAACACAAAACAAAAGCCAACTCACACACGCACATTCTCCGACCCCTCACACACACATCAAACACATCAGCACACTCACACATACTCTAACTCCCACTCAAAACCCTTAGAAAACACTTATCTGACATAACACCTACATCCACACACAGCACCGCGCACCATCAAAACACAATCCCAGACATTACGCAGCGTAAGGTCATAACCGCAAATCCGATATATATTCGAGTTCGCGATTATGACCTTGCGCTATTTTTAACATTCGGCTTTATAGTCTCGAAATACTGAAATTCGACATTTCAGTAATTAGAGACAGCAGATATCCTTAAATCCAGGTATTCCCTTCTCCTCCCTGCTCCAAAGCAGGCAGTCATCACAGCTGCTTTGAATTTTGACTGGGGAGCAATTTCAGGAGGGATAAAGGTTCAAGGGGTGTGGGACAACAAGGACCGATAAAAGCATAAAAATATCAAGGTTCTTCTTGTCCCGATCAAGGTATTGAACTCTCTGAACCATTGTTGGTCCCCTAGACCTCTTTATGTGGTTACAGACAATGCCACTGACATGTGGCATGCAAGCATGAGGGAACCAAGTCATAGCCCCTTTGCAGACTAGCCATGTTAGCTTGGGATGTAGCTTCACAGCACAATCTTACTAACATTCTGCCATTGTAAAACTGTATGACAGACAAGCTGAGCAGAACCAGGGCAGATCCTCATAAATGGAAGCTAGATCATATCAAGATTTGTATCATCTGTGGAGAGACCTCTTTGCCTCTTCTCTGAATAATCAACTAACAAAATTATGTTCCAGGACCTCATGCAAAAAGGCATGGAAGACAAATCTTTTCTTTTCTTTGGACTGGAATGTTACTATATACCTTTCCACCCTTTCCATTAATATCCAATGTACTTCTGAAGATTCAGAAGGAATCCTCCAAGATCATTGTGATGGCACCCTTATGGCTCATTCAACTGTGGTTCTCTCTTTTTTTGGAAATGGCCAGGGCAATTAGCATAAGCTTCCTCACAGAATGGATCTACTCACACAAGAACAGGGATGTTTGATACACCCCAACATCAATCATCTTTGACTGCCTGGATGATGAAGTATTAATTCCTTTTAGTCACCTGTTTCCTGAGGATCTGGAGTAGGTGCTAATGCAGGCAAGAAAGCCTTCTGCTAGAAAATCATATGTTAGCAAAGGGAAAATGTTTTCAAGCTGGTGCCAACAACATAACCAGCACCCATTCATGGCTATTTATTGTCTAGTTTTACAATATTTGTGTGAGTTACTATCCTTTGACATTAATTATTCCACTATCAAGGAACAGTTATCAGCCATTTCAGCATGTCTGCCCATAGCTCCTCCTCTTTCAAGGCAGTCTCATATCAAAATGTTCTCAAAAGGGGATTTGCTTATGAGGTCTTCAAGAACACTGATGGCCCCTCCTTGGGATTTTAATTTTGTGTTAGAGAAGCTAACACATGCACCATTTAAACTGGCTAATCTGGCTAACTTGAGATTCTTAACATGGAAAACAGTTTTAGTGATTTCTCTAACCTCTGCAAGAAGGGTATCTGAATTACAAACTCTTATGATGAGTTAATCCTACCTCATTTTCCACAAAGACAGGGTTTCTTTGAGAACTAATCCTTCTTTTATGCCTAAAGTGGTATCCAAGTTTTCTTTAAGCCAAACTATCTATTTCCCCATTTTCTTTCCTGAACCTGAAAACCTGACATCTCAGGTACTATCTTGACATACCTAAATCTTTCAGATCTTTGTATCAATTGTTCATTTCTTGTAAAGATGAGAAGGGACAACCTGTGTCAAAACAGACTATTTCCAAATGGTTGTCTAAGGCTATTATCTTTTGTTATACTCACGATGACAAATCTTTTCCAGGCAAAGTCAAGGCCCACTCTACCAGGCCCTTGGTTTCATCTATGACTTTTTTGAAAGAATGGATACTAGAAGTATTACAGATGCGTGCACTTGATCATCTGTACATACTTTTATAAAGCATTATAAAACATGATTATTCCCTAGGTCTACAACAGGTTTTGTTAGGACCATTCTCCAGGGGCACCTGGACCCTACTTCATCCTCCATCCATATAGTTAGCTATGGTAATATACCCATATAGCTAAGGCTACTGCAATAATGATCAATATGAAGAACATAGTACAGCTGTGTATGTCAAACTTACCATAAACTTAGATATTTTTGTGATCACTGCTGCAATAACTGCTCCCGTACTCCATCCCTATTGATCTGTGGTGTGCTTTTTATGCCAGACTGTGGCCATTTATTTTGTTTTATGTCCCATCATTGTCCTTTCAAGGCTTTGCCCCCTCTCGCTGGTGGTAGTAAAGTTCTGAAAGGCTTTATGGCCAAAATTTACTTTTAGTCAGCTAATCTCAAACTCCTTGACAATTTGAGTGTGTGGAAAGTGCCCTGAAGCTTTGGATACTGGCTGGGTATTATATCCTTGTCAAGATATAACACTATAACTCATATAACTAAGGCTACTGTAGCAGTGATCATTCAAACATCCACTGTTATGGTAAGTTCAACTTACACAACTGTACCTTGGCAGGGTAAGTGATGCCTCCAAAGTTAGGGAAAAGGTAACCAGTGGCAACACTCAGTGTTCTCCTTTTTGTCATTTATTTCTCTGACTTTAACACTGACAGAAAGGATATCTAGTTAATTAAGTTTGCAGATGATTGTAGGATAAGTGTAGTTGTTACATCATCTAGTGATACTAATCCCCTCCAAAAGGAATTAACACAAGTTAATTCCTGGTGCACTAAAAAAATGGCTTGAACTAATTGCCAGAAAATTCAGTACCATCTCCTTTGAAGAACAGCAACCTGCAACTAGAACTTACTGATTAGATAATAATAACACAGTGATCAGAGAATCTGTGTACCTGGTCTATAGACTTCCTTTCATTAGATTAAGATGTAGCAACTTTAATTAGAAAATCTGTGTATAGCACACAATTAATCGCTAAAGGCATATCTTCTAAGATGAGAGAAATTATGGTCCCCCTATCCTCTTTGATGGTCAGATCTAATGTAGTATACAGTGCACCCTTTTGCATGTATCTCACTAGACATTTAAAAACACTTAAAAACGCATAAGGTCCTAATGAAAAGGATCTCTAGTAAAAAAAAATGCTAACCATCAGGAGAATCTGAACTCCATGTTCCCTGTAATCATCATACAGACTCTTGAGGGGAAAAGTACATCTTGCTTGCTGGGCTCTCAGGGATCCTGTTATCATTGACCTCATGTTTCTCAATCAGACTAATAATGCAGCTAGCACTAGAACAAGACACTTCAATCCATATCAGAAAATAAATAAGACTACATGAGAAATAGGTTCATCACCCACTGCATGCCCCCTGTTCTGGAATAAGCTCCATTTGTGTGTCAAGCAGTGTAATTCTCATTTGACCTTCAAACGCATCCTATACAATTTGATAGGTACACCAAGATACACTCCAGGCTTACAGGCCCTGCCCTCCTTAAAAAGGGTGGAAAAGCATTAGTGAGGTTATTGGAGAGTCATGCATGGCCTCTGATTAAATAGTCATGTATTTCTTATAAAACCTATAATTTCTGTGACAGCTTAAATGATTGCGGTACTTATTGTAAATTTATAAAGTCATTTGATCACAAACAGATATCTGAGGTGTACACACTCAGTAGAGTGTGTGTTTGTGTGCATTCATGTGTGTGTGTGTGTATGTATGTGTAGATTGTTCCTTTTATTTGATCCCAGACATATCATTTGTAAAGAGTTGATAAATTGCCTGCAAGTGGTGGGTACAGCTCTGTGTTTGAAGTCCTTCTAATGGATTGCTCTTTATGTCTTACAGCAGTGAGGTGAAATATGTATCTAGAATCAGTTAGGAAAAATATGCTACTGTGTCTGCTTTTTTGAGCATATAATCCTTCACTTGGTCACAGTCAGATATCAGAGGTGCACATAATGAATAAAATGGCTATAATTGGTGGTCAAAGCTGTGCAATTTGGGTTGTAATGGATTACAATATATGTGCCTGACAGTAATAAACTGAAATATGTTACTCTAGCTATTATATATATATTTGTTCATTCATTCTCTCATTCATTTGATGACAATCAGACATCTGAAGTGCACACAGTCTATAAAGTAGTCTAACTAGTGTGCACATCTGTTTGTGTGGAGTGGTTCAAGTAAATTGTACTGTAGGAATCTGACAACAAGCTGAAATGTATTACTGTTTCTATTATTTATGTAATTGCTCATTTATTTGATCACAGTCTGACATATGTGGTGTACACACATACGTATGATTTTATTTACTGAAAGCTTCAATAATTTGAACTGTATGAATCTGACGCCAGTAATGATAGTCAGTAATGTCACTGTAATTGGTGGTGAAGAGACTATATACCCCTCAGTGGGCCAGGGAATGCTTAAACATCCACAGGTGAGCTGGAGACTGCTGTTGGAGATAATGATGTCCAGTATGCTCTGCTCAACATTTTATCAATGTGGCTCTCAGCAAGTTAACTTGCTAATATACTACATATTATTATGTTCTACATGTAGAGAGTACTGCTTGTTATAGCAAGTGCATTTATCTTAAAGTTTTGCATTAAGATTGCTAGGGTTATAAGTAAAGCTCGGCATCATGATGGGAATCAGTATGTACTACCCAGAATAAGTCCTATTAGTTTTATTCATATAATTTCAAGCCTGGCATCATGATTGGAATCAATATGTTCTACCCATCATAAGTCCTACATCTTTGAGTTAGACTCTTAAAGGAGACTAGTGGGATAGTTAAGTGATATATGGGAGAATAGAAAAATGATGATAACAATTAAGAACTGGTTAGAAATTAGACTATCAGGTCAAGAAGTAAGCTATGTGTTCTAATCCAGTTGTACATGGTGGTCCCCAAGGAGCAGTTCTAACACCATATTTATCCAGATTAAATTCTTGACATTTCTGTGACTATGGGGTGTAGGATGGCTTTGCAGATGATAAGACTGGCCTAGTGTGACCTAGTCAACAGAGGGACTGGAGATGTGATGAGTAAACATGGACAGCATGACTACAAAATGTGCAAAGAAATTCACATTGTTGAAATGAATTACTGTTGATAAACTTACATGTACAGGCATACGGTGGATGTAACAGACAATTGAAGGGATATGGGAGAGTAGGTTTCATCAAAATTAAACTGTAAACCTCAGTGCATAAGGGTGGCTGATAAGATAAAAATATTGTGAGATGTATAACTAGTACCTCTGATCTTGTTCATATAGATAATAATGCTTCTCAGTGTAAAACAATAATCAGTTATCATCTAAAGTGCTGTGTGAAACTTTGGAAGGTTGAACTGGTACTGAAGGTACAGAGGAGGGTGGATAGGAAGAAATTAAATTTGGAAGTGTATTTCTTTGAGGAAAGAAAACTGAAGCTTGAATTTCTTATTCGGGTAGAATAGATGTGAAATCTGTAAGTCCCAAGTGTAAATTGTAATTTGTAATTCTCTGGAGCTTTACTCCCCAGGACTCCATTGAAAATGGGCTCCTTGTGTCCCAATGGACCATCCTGGCAAACAAACTACAAATAAAGTTCATAGGTTCATAGGTTCATATGTTAGTACTAGGCTAACTGCCCTTGCAAGCCATTTTAAGCCTAGCCAATTATCTCCTGCGAGATTCAAACCCTGTACCTTGTGTTTGTAAGGCAAACACCCTAACCATTAGGCCACCCTCCCAACCCAATAAATAAATAATAGGGACTTCACAGGATACAACATGAGAAAGTGCAATTATGAAGAGCATGTTACGAAAATGGGATTCACAAAGAATTACAGAGATCTGCATTTCTTAATTGCATATATTTAAGTCATTTGTGGCTGTGCCACTCTTGCATTACACCTACTGACACCAATAGCATGACTTACGTAACAAGAGCCTCCATCTTGTGCCTTGTGTACTCACTAAAAGAAAATATAAATATTCTTAGGTGAGCAGTTAAAGACCCACAGTCATAACACTAAGTTCTATGATTGTGAATCTTTAAATTCATGTTACAAGTAGCAGATGCATTAAAAAAAGGAGTAAAATGATTATTACATTTTCTTTGAGTTATCTGGTTGAACCCCTGTCTCCAAGTAAATGCATGCTGCACAGAGTAGCATGCAGTGACAATAAATCAAATTGTTCCTGCACTGTGTGAGATCATGGCTAGTATATTAAAAAGGCTTGCATTTTATTTTATACCTTTACAAACGAGTTTTCTCAGTGCTCAAATAGGTTATTGTAGTGATGTTTCTGGCTGTACTGTTCAGAGCAGCACAGGTTCATGATGTCACCAAAGGACCAGTCACATGATAAAACAGTTACACAGCTCTGGGTGGAACAGGATGGAATTACTCAGTACAATTCAGCTTCTAATTCTTTCAAAGCTCTAAAGGCATCCTACTAGATGTCTTCAATAGTTTACTTTGGAGATTTGCACAACATTAGTGCTGACACATCTCTGCTCCTTAAACAATAATCTGGGCAATGTCAGATACAGTGATGAAGTTTAAATGATTCTTTCATTCATATTTTCAATCCAAACATTTGGGCTGTTTAATAATCACAAAAGTGGGTGCACTTGGTTGGTTCATGTGTATCTATGTGTGTAGAGGTTATAATGAATTGAACTGTATGAGACTACATTATTGTACTGTGGGTATTATATATTTATTAATTAGCTTGATAATTATATATCTGAGATGTGTATATCTGGGGATCAGATTGTAAAATGTTTCTCTTGTAAATTTTGAAATTTGCTAGAATAACAAGTTTTGCATTAGTATGCTTTTTTGTGTGGGATTTTAATTCGGAAATTCAAATGCCAGACAATATTTAATAACTCCAGTCCTGAATGATGCACCAGAAATTCACAAATTGTATGAGGAGCAAGCTTAGGTAAAAATCCAGAATTTTTACAAAACTCTGGACAGTTGAGAAGTATGCATAAAGTGCCTGTTGGTGGATAAATTTGTGTGTGGAGAGGTACAGTGGGCTGTAACACATGCATCTAACATTAACTAGCTAAAATATATTACTATGGCTATCATGTATGCATTTGTTCACTGATTTCTTCACAAATAGACATCCAAGTTGTACACAGTCAAACTGCCTGTACTTTGTGGGCAAATCTATGAGGGGAAGGGGTGTAATGGGTTGCACTATACTTGTCTAACTTCAACAAACTAAAATATGCATTACTAGGATTAGTATGAATTTAACAAATCATTTGATCACAATCAGATATTTTAGGCATACACATCTAATAAAATAGTTGTGCTTAGTAAACTCATGCATGTGAGCACATATGTGAGGTCATTCCTATAGATGCGTGCATGTGTGCATATGTGTATGAGTTGTAATGTGCTGCTTATATATGTCTAACTGCAAAAAGCTAAAATGTATTCTTGTATCAAATATTTATGCATTTATTTATTAGAACACAAAATTCTGAAGTATATACATTCAACAAAGGTGTCAATACTTAATGAGCACATCTTTGTTACTGGGGGATTGTAATGAGTTGTGATGAGTTACATTGTACATAACAGAGCAATGAGCAAAAATATGTTACTGTGGCTATTAGGTGTTTAGTAATTCATTCAGTCACAATCTGTTACCTGAGGTGTCCACAGTCAATAATGTGGCCATGCTTGTTGGACACATCTCTGCATGTCTGTCTATGTACATGTGTGAGGGATATAATGGGTTGCACTATATGCATCTGAACACATACTGCTAAAATATATTGATGCAGCATCTCTGGAGCAATTACACATTTTTAAAAAGTCTCTAAAGTGCCACCTTATAATGGAAAAATAAATGTAATTACCTTAGATACACAGGGTATGAACTGAAACTATCTTGCTGGACATTCAGTCTACACTAAGGATGTACTGGTGGACACTGCTCCTTCTTTGTCTTTTTTTTTCTTCCCATTTTAAGATTTTTCTAATTGTTTTTGCATTTCAGCTCACTGTTTTACTTGCATATATTTGAACTGTTGGCATTGTTTAAATTATGCAAGGTTTCTTATGTTTATTTCAGACTGATAGATATGCACTTAGTTATTACTGGTTTAACTTGTTCAATGTTTGCCTCTAAATATTTGTGATTTCATATTCTCAAGCTTTGCAATGGCGCTTTGTAACAGTACCAGTTTTCTTTTGCTATTCTGTATAACTCATATGTGTATGTTGCCTTTGCCTTCTTGACCCGAGTCATAGCTAATAAGTGCCTTTTGGCAAGTTCACTTATCTATTAACAAAGGCAAAGCAAATATATATTTATTTGTTTATTTAACTACAATCAGACGTTTCAAGTACATACTAAGTCGCTCTGCTTAGTGTGCACTGCTGTGGCAAAGTTCTAATGGGTTGTAGCATATGAGTCTTTCAAGAAGGACTCCAGGAAGCTGCACTTGTTTGCATCGGCCCGAAAAGTGATTGTGTTTTTTGTTTCCTTGCATTTTTCTACTGCACTTAATGTTGTTTGGTTAATTCAGCCAAATTAAAACTGTTTTGCCAGCTTTTTGCCATTTAAAATTACCATTGCATTGGTTTCACCTAGCTTCATTCTGGCTTAGTGAGGGAACCATCTTGATGCAGTAGTACTCTTTTTGTTTTTTTTTGTTTTTTTTAGTGAAAGTACATTAATTGCTGCTATTTCTAGGTAGCAGAGCACCAGTTGGTGGAATTTATAGTTGCTTTTCATTGGTATTGTAATACTGTTGTCTTTTAAAACATTACAATGAGCAGCACTCATCTGCCCGGAGTGCAGCACTGCCATAGTTGTAGCTGGATAGTGGTTATTGCGCACAAGTTAAATCTTCCTTAAGTCATTATTGCAGAAAATTCTTATTCCTTTATTTTACTGGTGACAGTCACTATTCTACACATGTTTTTTGCTTATTTGGACTGATTTGCACTAAATCTCACTGGTCTGCTACCAGCTGTGCACATTTGTACATTATTGTGTTTCATAAATCTAGTATGATTATGTAATCTCCCTCACTCCCTCCTTTTTCTCCTCAAAGACCTTATAAACAGCAGCACCAGACTGCATAGAGAGACAGTAGACTACTGCCCCCCCCCCCCATTACCATCGTTCAAGCACTTAGAATTCTAAGGCAGAGTAGGAACTACAACACACTCACTGAAAATAAATTCTTGCTTAACTTACTAGAGTTTGTCTGGGAGAGGTACAAACATGAAGACAGTACTCTGAAAATCTGATATATGGAGTGAGTATCACGTCATTTTATGCCAAACATGCAAACACAATACTTACATACTTCGCTGCAGTAAAAAATCACAATCACAGCTTCCTAAAACTCTTAAAAGAGTAGACATCAATGAATTCCCCCAAAATACTCCAAATACACACACTCCTTCATCAACAATTCACCAACAACATGTCACTCCAATGTCTAGCAAGGGTAGGCAAGTTTCTGGAAATATCTAGTAATTATTGTCTTCTTTATTAGATACCCTGATTCCATGCTCACTAGACTGAATAAGGCATTATGGAAATATCTAGTAATTATTGTCTTCTTTATTAGATACCCTGATTCCGTGCTCACTAGACTGAATAAGGCATTATTACAGTTATCTACAACCATGGAGCCCAGACTGTTGACATTTGAAGAGCCCTCAGAACCCTTTCACCAGGAAGTATGACTATAACATTACTACAGTCCATGCAAGTGTAAATGACTTGGCACAAAAAACAATGAAGGGCATATAAAAGGACTTGCTGGAGCATGTTTCGCAGGCTTCATTCCAGTGTAAAACTCTGATTTTGACTAATATCTTCTCTTCACTCTAAAAGATGCCTAGATTCAAGGAAAAGATAATTGACTTAGTAGCTGGTGTCATCCCAGAGGATGTCAATCCATCTGGATTTGGAACCTCTTGTTCAAGGGTTTCTGCATACTGGCCAAGGCATTTGTCACACCCACTGTCCTCTTGTTGGCAGAGGTCATCTAAAGAACATGCCAGCATAACCAACAAATTGAATTATAAATTGGACAACGTCAAGATGGGCTTTGTCAATGCCAGAACACTTACCAATAAAACTGCCTGAACTGGAGGCCCTTCTGTACTTTGAAAGCATCCATGTCTGTATAGTAACAACGATATACTTCAAGTATGATGACAGCACCCCTCTAAATGCCAGGGTTCTATGTCTATCACACCCTTACACCCACTAGTAACAGCAGAAGAATCTCAGGGTTTTAATTCCTTTCAAAGTGATTCCCAAAGTTTATTTTGGTGCGTTTATAGAACTCCAGTTTCCATTAAAAAAGTCAGCTTTTCAATATTTAGCTTGCTATTGATCCCCTTGCAAGAGCCTAGAAGATTATGAAAATGTCATAGCCTTCCTTGAAAAAATCCCTATAAGAAATGGATTATTAATTCTCGTGATTTCTAATATCTATCTCTGGATTTGAGTACCTGCTCTTCAGGATATGCGCACTGTTTCTTACTGGGTAAATCAAAACTCCCTAGATTAAGCTGTCTGCAATCCCACCATTAGCAGTAACATTCTGGACTTAGTTCACACAAACTCATCTCCAGCATGCTTCCTACCTCTTGGTGGGCCATCATTAGTTAAGATAGACAAGTAGAATGTCCAACCACCATGCCCAGTAACTGCCACTATTCTCTTTAAAGACTTCAAAAAAGTAAACTTTTTTAACTGTATTACAAAATCTCTAAATTCATCCATGTAAACCCCACCATGGACTTTGGATATGCAGCTACCAATGCCAATGATACATATGTTCATTTAGATAAATGCATTGATAAGGCAGTCCCTACCAAACCAAATACAGTGGAAAATTCAGTAACAAACCATTGCAGTAGACAATAGATATAAGCAAACTATACAACTGAAGGAAAAAAATGTTCAAGTTACATTGTAAGACCAGAATCCCTCTACAGGAAGTGAATACAAATCACCTTACCATGAAACTAAAGGCAGCTATTAAGACCATTAAAGCAGCCTATAAGCATAGATTAGCTTCTAAGACTAAGGATAACTGCAAGTCTATATTTAGCTTCATTAGAAAACTTAGGAATAATTCATACCACTATTCTGGACTTTCATGTAATGTGTGTCACACTCCAGTCAAAAAGACATTGATAACATACCAGCAGACAATGCTGTTTACAATTTCTCCCCTGAAACTATCAGCTCTGATCAATGCATCCCTGAGTCACTTTCTCCACATCAATGAACTCTCCATGACCAAAACAATCGTTCCCAGCAATATATTGGGTTCTCTAATAAAAGGTGTCATGCATGACCTCACTGATCCTCGGCCTAAGTCTTGCTACAGGATATGTCCCCAAATCTTGGAAAATTGCAGCAGTGATATCTCTCCTTAAGGGTGACCCCACCACTGACCCAGGTAACTTTAGACTTATTAGCCTTTTAAGTCTTGTCTTTAAAGCCGAGGAAAACATCATTCCAGACCTCATTAATCATGGCATAAAAAATTGATCAGGCTCAATCCATAATAATTCAGATTTTTTGAATGTAGGTCATGCCTGCTTAATTTTGTCAGCTTCTTTGAAAAGGCCACAAAAGCAATGGATAGTGGTCATACTGTCCATGCTAACTACCTGCATCTAGGTATAGGTATTCAGCACCATACCATATGATGGAATAGCAAATAAGCTTATGGCTTTAAATGCAGATCCTTATCTGGTAAGATGGATTGAAAAATGATTCAAGACTAAAACACACATTGACAGGGCTGGCAATGCTGTCTAAGTTAGGGAAAAGGGGACCAGTGGCAATCCTCAATGTTCTTCTTTTTGTCATTTATTTCTATGACCATAAAACTGACAGCAAGGATATCTGATTAACTAGGTTTGCTAATGGTTGCAAGCCGGGTGTAGTTGTTAAGTCATCTAGGGATACCAAGACCCTACAAAAGGAATTAACACAAGTAATTCCTGATGCACCATAAAAAGGGCTTAACCTAAATGCCAGGAAATGCAGTACCATCTCCTTTGGAAAACAACAAATTGCAACTACAAATTACTGCTTCAATAATACCTCACTGTATAGTGAGATAGTGATCAGACAACCTGAGTATCTGGGTCGATGGCTTCCTTTCCTTTGATCACCATATAGCAACTATGCTTAGAAAGTCATTATATAGCACACAATTAATCACTAATGGCATCTCATCTAACATGAGGGAAATTATTGATCCCCTTTCCTCTGTTCTGGTCGATGTAATAGTATACAATGCACCCTTTAGCATGTATATCACTAGACATATCAAAAAAATCTGCATTATACTGACTCTTTAGGGGAAACTTGTGCCTTGCTAACAGTGCCCTCAAAGATACTGTTACCATTGATTTCCTTTTTCTTAGTAAGATTAATAGTGCAGCCAAAACTAGAGCAATCAGAAATAAGACTAATGGAGAAATAGGTTCATTACCCATTGCCTCTCCCTGCTCTGGAATAGGTTCCCATTGTATGTCAATCATGTGATTCCCCACTTGACCTTCAAACACAGCTCATACATTTGGCTGGGTAGGCTAAGATGTATTTCATGCTTTCAGACCCTGCCCTCCTTGAAAAGGGTGGTAGAGCATGGGGGGTGCTTACTGGTAAGTCATGCAGGGCTTTTGATTAAATAGCCTTATATTACTGACAAATCCTATAATTTCTACAACAGCTACAAGTTTAAGTGATTATTGTGAATATTGCATATTTATAAAGTCAATTGATCACAATCAGATATTTGAGGTATACACAGACAATTGAATGCCTGTGTTTAGTCACGTGTGTGTGTGCGTGTGTGCGTGCGTGCGTGCGTGTGTGTGTGTGTGTGTGTGTGTGTGTGTGTGTGTGTCTGAGGATTATTCTTTTTATTTGATCACAGACATCTGATATGTTCAGAGTCAATACATTTCCTGCAAATGGTGGACGTATTTGTGTTTTTGAAGAGTTTCTAATGGGTTGCACCTTGTGTCAGACAGCAATGAGATACAATATGTATCTCAAACCAATTAGGTGAAATATATTACTGTGTCTACTATTTGGGGAAATAGCCCTCCATTGGGTCACAGTCAAACATCTGAAGCATACATAGTCAATAATGTGGCTGTAATTGGTGGTCACATCTGTGTGTTTGGGGTTACAGTGCATTGCAGCATATGTGTCTGGCAGCAATTACTGTAGCTATTATATGTATATTTAATAATTCATTCATTTTATGACAATCAGGCATCTACAGTGTGCACAGTCTATAAAGTAGTCTAACTAGTGTGTACATCTGTTTGTTTGTGAAGGGCTCCAGTGGTTTGTACTGTATGCATCCGACAACAAGGTGAAATGTATTCCTATGCCTATTATTTATGCATTTGTTCATTTGTTTGATCATAATCAGACATCTGTGGTATGCACACATAAGTATGACTTTATCTGCCGAAAGGTTTCAATGAGTTGTACTGTATGCATTTGACAGCAATAATGATAATCTGTAATGTGGCCGTGATTGGAGATGGAGAGACTATATATACCTCAGCTGGCTAGGGAATGCAGAAACATCCACATGTGACTTTTGCTAGGGATAATGATGTCCACTATGCTCTGCTCAACTTTCTACCACTGTGGCCCGCAACAAGATAACTTGCTAATTTATTATATATTATTATGTTCTACAGGTAGAGAGTAATGCTTATTGTAGCCAGCAAATGTATCTTAAAGATTTGCATTGAGATTTCTTGGGTTTTAAACAAAGCCTTTCTACATATATGATTCATTTGTATATGTTAACCCACATCATTTATTGTTGAGTGGTTGCAGAGCTAGATCATTGTCAGATTGGGGCCTAGGCAGGGTAATGGACCAGGGAGCCCCCCCCACACACACACACGCACACACACACACACACACACACACACACACACACACACACACACACACACACACACACTCCGCAGACATTCTAGTGTCCCGTTATTTGGCTGCCTCGCTCCAATTACCATAACAGTGTTCAAACATATCAGTGTGCATGCTATTTTCTTCTTTGCTCTTAAAATGATTAAAGACATTTGGATTTAATTTAAAACTTTTTTTTTCAAATTTTATTGTACAAACACTGATGACCATTTGCTAAAAAAAATATATATACTTTTATATTAAAAATAGACCTAGAATGAGCAGCAGTACACTTCTTTCCTTGAAACTCATATTGACTGAACTGCATCTGGCCAGTGGTGGATTAAGTGTACATTGAGCCATGACCTGTTTTCAAAACCATAGGCCCCCGAACACATTTTAGGACCATGCATAAATGCAAGCATTCTTTATTCACTTCCCTGATTGTTTTAAATTATATTTCTTGTTGAATACAGCAATATCTGTCAGAGTGCATATTAAATTTGTAGTTTTGAACATTTTTTCAATAAGCAGTGAAACAAAGTGTATGAACCAGTAAGGACAAAAGTATCCATTTCAGAATATTTCAACCATGGAAAGCCATTCAGATTGCTCTGATTATAATCCACCAATATCTGTACTAAAGGATTACTGCCACTTTTATCATCATTCATGTACATGCCTGATTGTGATAAAAACAGTCATGGTATAGTAATCCAATTTGCTTTACCTAATGCACATTAGTCCTACAAAGATAAACTAATCACTTTTTAACTTTAAAAAATTACAGACCCTACTGAGATGATAAACACAGACATCCCTCAAACTCAGAAATTATAGTTACATTGTTAACTGCATCCATCTCAGATGCATGTGTCAAAAAAAAAAAAAAAAAAAAAACAATAATAACAATAATAACAAAGCCACATTTAAATTTGCTTCACTCATACACATACCAGCCAAAATATTCTAAATTAACACGCTCACATACACACACTTATCCAGCAATCCCAGATGGTTTAAAATGACCAGATGAGATCATAAGGTACTATCCTCCACACATAGTTCCCACCACCACAGATATAGCCACTTTTTTAACTGTATATACCCCCTATTGTTATGAAGAAATAAATTACATGTACTTTATTGGTAACATTGGATGAATTACATGAAAATGATTAAAAATCACTATCATCATACTTTAAGATCCAGCCATGTGTAGCTCAGTTTAAATGGAAGAGTACTTACGAGAGCCTAACAAATATCAAACTATTACTAATGTATAGATTGCTGCTGCCAAACAACATTGCATTCCACTGCTTCACGTACAAAATGCAGTGCCTGCTGCTGTTGCAGAATGAACTGCCTGGGTTGCATTAAAAAAACAGTGTGCTGGTGATGTTGCCATGACATTTCCTGAACTTGATCAGCTATGCAGTAGGGAATGTATGACAAACATTGATGACAGGTTCATAGTTAGCAGGCATGCAGTCCTGAAGATCATTAAGGAGCCTAGCAGAAATTGTAAATTGCTCTAAAGAACTGCCTAGTTAAATAGCTTGCTCAATGTCACACAAGAGGTAAATGAAGAGAGCAAGATTCAAACACTGCACCCTTGCCACAAAATGCAACTTTTTAACAAGTCAGAACTTTAGCCCTCTGTATTAACTGCCAAGCTAACAGCTTTGACCTAAATACAGAAATATTTCGCAATCCAATCTTGTAGTGAAGACTACTTTAATAATGTGCAACAATTGACTACATATGGAAAGCCGAAGACCGAATGATTCTGATCACCTGTATAATGCAGATTATATGACCTGACAAATATCAAAGCCTTTGCATTTGCTAGAGGCTGTAAAAAGGAAATGCAAATATACATTACTAAAATGCACCACGTTTAGACTACTAAAATGCAACATGTTTAGACTATATTACATAATCCAAGCATAGTAATAAATTAATTCTTTCTTTACTGAAATGATTAAAGCAAAACAATTACAGATGATATAAATGCTGCAGCAGTAGCTTTTGTTCAACGACCCACAAGTCATATAAAAATCAGAAATATTACTGCACAAAGCATAATATTTTTTTGGAGGGGGAACATGCTTGCAAGACACCTCCATCTAATTTTTGACCTCCCTCAGTTTTTTCTGTCAGACTACTAAAAAAAAAAAAATAACAGAGCAACAGGTTTTGTATCAATATGCACCTTCTGTATCATATTGGGTCTGGCAATTGTCTTAAGGCTCTTGCATAACATGCAGGGTTTGACTCTGAGCAATCTCCATAACTGTGTGGAGTGTTCTTTACACACACACACACACACACACACACACACACACACACACACACACACACACACACACACACACACACACACACACACACACACACACACACACACACACACACACACACACACACAGACTAAATGTTTCTTTTATAAACTTAGAAAATTGATTGCTGGAATAACAGGATTTGCATTGGCTTGCATTTCCTGAATGATATAAAGTCTGAAACTCAAAAGTATGTCTTGTTTAGATACTTCAATTACTTCAATCCTCAGTGATTTGCTAGAAAACCACACATTTTATGAGGAACGGACTAATAAAATCTAGGCATTTTGAAAAAATTTGGACATTTGAGAGGTATCTTACACATGCACTCACACACGCACACACACCCACACGCACACACACACACACACACACACACACACACACACACACACGCACTCATGCACACATACATGCACACACAAATATAGAGTGCCTGAAATGGATGCAAATACTGCTCGTACCTGTTACGGAGTTGTTGGCTGTACTTGTGACTCCAAATGCTAACTAATCATTGTACCTATAAACACAAACACCTGCTGCTTTGCTATGGATGTAGCATAAATTCAAACACCTGCAGATGAGAATAACTGCTAACATAATGCTGTAGAGGATTAATTGGAATTGTAGCACTAAATTTTTGCTGCTGTCCCATTCAAATTTCACTCCATCTCTACTCCCATTTCATTGGCTGAAAGGAGAAGCAGCAGGCAGGACAATGATGTGGCCAAAGACAGAAAGCAGTTTAATTCTTAAAGTAACAGTACAATTATGTGGTTGCAAGAAAGAAAAGTTTTCTTTTAAATTTAACGTTGTGGTCAGAGCCATCCTGCCAGCACAGGGCCCTGGGTTACTGCCTAGGCTGCCTAGTTCTATTTCCCACCCTGAGTGTTTGCCTTGTTTTTTTTTATCTCTATCTCATTCCCTCTCTCATTGCAATCAACAGAAATTTTATTGTGATGCATAGTCTGAAAGTGCTATGTGAACATATATTTCTGGTTAAGAAAATTGAATACAATGGTCACATTTCCATCAGTGTCTGTGTGTGTGTGTGTGTGTGTGTGTGTGTGTGTGTGTGTGTGCGCGTGTGTACACTCACATGTGCAAGTGTTTGTGTGTCCTAGATGTTTAGATTAGTTATAGTGCTATGGAAAGGGTTTTTGAAATGTAAGTTGCAGGGTTAGGGACATGATTAAGGATATAGTTAGCAGGTATTAGTAAGGTGGAGGTGCATCACCCCTTTGCACTACCTTATTAATACCTACCAGTCCTAACCCTAACAGTAACCCTAACACTAACACTAATACTAACCCTAAGCCTACCTAGATTTCAGAAACCCTTTCCATAGAACTACCACTATTCATACAAATTTGGTCTGTATGAACGGTGGGGCTTTGGTGTTCTAATTATAGAAGGAACAGTATGATTACTTTTGTGATTCATTTTGTTTATGATGCTTTGAGTTTTTTAGTTTATTGAATTCCAGAATATTGACATTGATGACTTCTGTTTCATTGCATTTGCATTTTGATAATACAGGCCTGAGTAAACAAAATTTAAGGAGATTTACCATTTTAGGAGAGACCATGCTAAAATTAGCAACTATGGAATCATGACTTTACTGCATTAGAACACCGAATTTTGAAATAGGCAAAGATAGGTCACTTGGTAATATAATGTTGTACTGAGTTGAAACCACCACAATGGCATGATATACGTGCTGTTTTGAAACACATAAGTATTAATGTGTTCGAAGGACAGGACTTGCTACACAGGACTTGGTGGTCACTGTAAACTGGGAAAGGCATAGCAATGCATTTTTTGTGGGGAGGCTGAACAGTGCATAACAGGTATTCATTACAGTGATACATGAAATAGAAGTTGTGACATGATAACAAGCTTATATTTGCAATATATGTAGGAAAGGAGGAGGGAAGTGTCATAACACAGCTGCAATCTGCTGCTGTAAGTAGGCACCTTATGGGGATAGGATATCCATAGTCAGTCATGTGCACACATTGACCAGTGCATCTAATCCACATATGTGCAAGACTTCTCAGGGGTCCACATGCGAATGAACAACTGGAAAATTCACTACCCAGGAGGCTAAGTGTTATTATTGGTGCTCCACATATATGCCTCATGTACCACGATTAAAGGTAATGCAAACAAGGCTTTTTTGGAGCAGGTTCATCAAGTAGTGGTACAGGACATCAGTATTATATGTGGTTCTAAGAGGAGTCTACACCAAATTCAGCAAAGGGTAATTGGATATTACCAGGGCCATCATAGAAGTAGGTCACCAGCACAGAAGCAGCACAAAGAGGTAGAGTTCTTGGTGGCTGTCATAACCAGTGGCCTGGATGTGGAAGTTGGGCTGGAGATGACAGTGCACGTATCTTTAGAGGATGCACCAGATTAGTAAATGCCATTACATTTTCATATAGTGCAGTGCAGTGCATGTGAGGCAGGACTCATTCAGAAAGTGGCTTCTGCACTTCTTCTGTTCTCTAGGTACCTTTGGTGTGTGACTGCAACCCTCTTCCCACAAGGTTTATAGGTATCATTATGGTATTCACAGCTTATGTCATATACTAGCACGCTTCCTTGGGAGGTGGTCCATTTATTACAGTGCTGTCACAGCCATACAGTTTTTATGCTTTCCCAGGTTCTGTATGTAGAGGATCCAGCACATTTCTGATGTCAGCAAGTTGTCTGTGGCTGACAATGACAGGAATGTGCACACGACAGTTTTGTAAAACTATAACACTGTCAGCAACACACAACGTGGAGGCATCATCCACTTCATATATGAGGAGCTTAATCAGAGACAGGCTAGCCTCATCAGTGTTTGACAGATATCCTGCAAATATGAGCCCTTCCCAGCTACACTTGAGTCAGCTACAAAGGCAGAACATATGACCTACCTGGATGCAGCATAACCATGACACCTGGTCTGTCTTCCTGCCCTAGGTGCAACATTTGACATTAAACAGCATATGTGTAAGTGAGTCATCCAGACACAGACAGCTGCTGTCCCCTCTGCTGCAGAGATGGTGAATGTGCTGTGCATTCTGTATGGGTATGTGCAATACCTGCATGACCTAGGAGGATAATATACTGTTTCTGCATTATGACATGGAGTACAAAGACAGGGAGATGACACTGCTACAGTCATCACTAGTAGCCAACATGGCATTCATTGGTACATCCATATGGCAGATTGCAACCATCGGCTATGGAAGTGTCGGGATGCAAGGTGACTGGTCAGAGGTTGGTCATACTCAGACATCGCATATTATTCATGAAACAGCATCACATTTACCTCTGACCACACAGACCACCACATATTCTGTGGAAAATCTCATGTATGTTCAACTGACACATCCCAGAATTGACACGTGGAACACTTCACTAGGTCTTATCCTGTCAGTTCCTTAGTTCTGAACAACCATTATCCATAAGAGCAGATAGAAGATTGTGCACCATATCTACATATGGCCACCATACTAGTTGCAGCCACCATACATTCAATAGCTCCTGATGTGGGACATCTCAACAGGATACACGTACATACTCATGTAGTACGATCCCTGCTACGGAATGTATCAAGAGCAGAAAATGCAAGCCATCGCAGAACACATCGCCTACATTTGCAAACTTGCAACCACACTCTTCCTCTGGAGGGTATGATCTCTGACTCCCTGAACCTGCTACTGGACTACATGGCTACCATGTCTACCTTCCATGACCCTGGACCATATAATAGCATTACTATTATCTGTCACTGTGTCCTTTCCACCTGTGCAAATGACAGTGACTGTTCCTGCCCACCTCTTGAACAGGTTGCATGTCTGTAAAGCAATACCAGTTCATGCACTGTATTGTTTAACTTGGGTTAAATAAAGCATGCATAATTTTCTTCTGTGCTGTCTGTGTCATGGCCATTAGCTGTGGATCCAATGCCACCTACTTGTTGGTTCTTCAAATTATTTCACCTGCCCCTGCCTTACAAGGAGCCCCACTGCAGCCTGTTCATCTTCTTTCAAGATTCTGTGCTCCTCATCTACTGCTACAAATAAGGTAGACATTGCTGGGATATCTCCTTGCTGCTGTTATATAACATGGAGTACACTACAAACATCTCACTGCAGAACTCAGGTGAATACTTTACTGCTCCACTAGATTTACATATGCATTGGAGTTTTCAGTGTTATGAAACACGCTTTCAATGTTCTGAGTTTTCTACATTTTGGGTTTTCAGTGTTTTGGGATTTAGATGCTTTGGTCTCAATGTTATGAAATTCAACATTATGAAATCTGAGTGTTATGAAGTAGACCCATATCTATTGGTTGGTAAAAATGCAACTTCCATATAGAAGGGAAGGGATCAGTAGGATGTTGGCAAGTTTTATTTTGGTTGGCTTATCCAAACAAAATTTATGTCTGTAGAGTTTGCCAAGAATGATTTTTTTTTATTGTATTGAGAATATGTTGCTCAAAGGTAAGCTTGTCATCAGTAGTGATGCCCAGTAATTTAGCAGTCTTGACTAGTTCAATTTCTGTATTGTTAAGTGAGAACATTTTAAAATCTGAGGGTTGTGGTTTTGTAGAGAATACTAAGAGCTTATATTTTTTTGAGGTTCAATAATAGTTGCGTGTCATTTAGCCAGATTTTTATAGATGTAAAGGTATTTTGCGTTATCATAAGGAGATCGGGGAAGTTAACTGGTGAGGAGATTATAGCGGAGTCATCAGCACATTGGATGTGTGTACTTTGTTGGGAAGCTTTGTGAAGACTATTAATAAAGTATTAAAAAGCAGTGGCCCCAGAATAGATCCTTGAGGAACACCTGTGTTATTAACCAGATAATCAGATTGTTTATTTTGCCATCTGACAGATTGTTTTCTATTGTTTAGGTAACTGGAAAACCATGTTATGGAGTTTTAGGAGCATCCTATTTTATGTACTTGTTGTAACAGTTTAGTGTGTGATACTGTGTCGAAGGCCTTGAAAAGGTCTAATAAGATCATTGTAGCTAATAGACCAGCATCAAGAGCCTTGTTCACTGTATCAGTGAATGAAAGTAGGGCTGTAATAGTACTGTGCACTGGATGAAATCCGTGTTGGGTCGGAGCAGAGAGGTCATTATCAGAAAGATGCTTTAGAAGTTGGACATGTGTACATTCTTTTAAGATTTTAGATAGTGGTGAAAGTATAGAGATATGTCAGTAGTTAGAAGGGTCATTGGTTATGCCACCTTTGTGTAAAGGAGTGATTATGGATTTTTCCAGAGTTGGGAGACATTAGATTCTAAGATGGATCTGTTAATTAGAATGCTGACTGGGTAGGCTATTGCATCCGCTGCAAGTTTTAGATATTCAGATGGAAGATTGTCAGCCAAGAAGGAGCAAGGTGTTAGTTTAGTTAGAAGTTTATGAACTAGACAGGTGGGTACTGGCTGTATGGAGAATGCAGGAGTAAATGGATTATTATTGGAGGTTTCACTACTATGGGAAGAAAGACAGTAGGGATTTTATTGAGTGAGATTTAGAATGTCCATTAAATTATTGCAGTTTGGGTTAGTTTTAGGGGATGAGTCATTGACAGGTTTTAGAATGGTATTGATAAAGTGGCAGTTAAACATATGAGCAATTTGTTGTGGGTCTTTGTCAGGAGAGGATGTTGGGGTCTGTATGGTTCCAGGATTAAGCAGGATCATGAAAGATTTCCAGAATTTTTGGGGGTTATCTTTTGTCAGGATAATTGTTAAGAGAAATACTTTCTCTTGTCTTGTATGACTAATTTTTTGGCTTGATTATGAACCTGCTTATAGTTAAGCTCATTTTGAGGGTTCCTATTCTTCTGCCATTCTTTTCAGGCTTGGTCTCTGGAAAGAAGGGCTTGTTAGTATGTTTTGCTAGCTAGGGGGCATGGTTGAGTTGTGTCTTTTTGGTGAGAATAGCAGACAGGCTATTAAGTGTAGAGAGAAAGACCATACTGAAGTAATTTACAGCTCCTACCAGATGAAGTGTTTTAACTGGGTTCCAATTCTGAGCTTTTAAGGTACTTATGAATATAGTTTGGTTGAAGTTGTTAAGGTTTCTGGATGTTTTATAGGCGTGTGTTTTTGGTATGTAAATATGAGTTCTATGGGTGAAGGCTAGTTGGTGGTCGCTTAAGGTGTTAGGGAGGGTTCCAGTGTTGGAGTATTTATTTATTTTATTTATTTTACATTTGTTTACTGGGGAGGTCCGACTGGACAGAGCTGTCCTTTTTCAGCAGAAGCCCAGGGAAAAACTCTCTAGAACAATTGCTAACATACTACGCATAAGATATTTACACATTCAGTTATAAAAATATGGCAGACAAAATTTATGAGGGTGAGATACAAGGATCCAGTCTAAGTTTGACTCTGGTTGGTTAAAAAGAGTATGTGTAGGACCTGTGATGATCTGTGTAAACCTGTGCAGGTTTATACTATTTGCTGGTGAGTGAGGTTAACTTTTGCCAATTAATATCTGCGTCACCAAGAACGATTGTTTCATTTGATATAGTGCGGTTTGCCCAGGATAAGAAGTCTTCCAAGATAGGAATATTTTAGCCAGGGGGAATATACAGTGCATGAATACATAATTGTTTATGTTATTAATGTGTAGGGATGAGAGTCGTAATTCCGTTACCAAATGTTGAGACTGGTTTAGAAAAGACTGTCGTGGGTTTTCTACCCAGTCGGACTTTCCCAGTAGCTAAATGTCAAATAAATAAATAAATACATAAATAAATAAATATCCAGCATCTTCTGCAACTCACAGTGGTCACATGACATTGTTATATGTGCTACCTGACTGCATGGTGGTTGTATATTGTGGGCTGAATACTCACCAACATTTATGCAGTCGATGGCTCCCAGGACTTCATGGAAATGGGACATTTTGTTGAACACCTGTATAATGATTGTTCTCTTTTCTAGAATCTTTAGGAACCATATTTGCTGCACAGTATTGAGGAACTGATGTAAGTACACACAATGCTGATTTCTGCAAAATTCCTGACATGCTCCATATTAGTCAGTGAAAGGTATCTGTAGTTAGGATGGCTATGGCTACACATACATTAGAGTCTAATATGATTGGCAGACTGTGCATCCCCCTTGATTGTCTATGAGGGTGGCACAATCCAACAAGTTGCTCCATGATTTCCTTATCCTCAGAGAAAAGATCCATAGTCTGCTGGCCATCAAAATGATGGTATGTTAGCTGCAGGCAGTACACTGTACATTAGCACAGAAGGCCGGCACAAGCCAAGTTGTAGGGAATGGTTCCAAAAGCAGCCACTAACATACTGCTGTGTATAGCTAGTGCTATCACATGCATTATAGTATCTGGTATATTGGCAATTCCTGTCATTCAAATTAAATGATCATTGTCCTTTTGTATGCCTGCTTTATATAGTTCTGAATTATCCCATAGACCAGGTATGCATCTAGGCCAAGTATGGAAATAAGATGCATAAGGAATGCCACAGGTGGCGAAATGCAGAAACCCAGAAAGTTAGAAAAAGAAAGCAGTAGTGCAGGAAAACATGGGGAATAGAAAAGACAGACAAGGTTAAAAAGGAACACTTGCAAACTAAAAGAGCATGGAAGCAGTCACAGTAATACAAGGCATCAGGAGCAGTCTAACTGTTTCTGTAACATAATTCAGCACAGGGCACAATGAAACTTTATCAGGTTGTGAAAAAAGAAGGATAAAAAAGATAGTCATCAGACACCCTTCTTATGGGATGTCAGCAACAATCTGTGCAACAGTCTGCAGGACATCAAAGGCAGATGGAAGGAACATTTCCAGCAGCTCCTCTTCTTCTTCTTCTTTCGGCTGTTCCCATTAGGGGTCGCCACAGCAGATCAACTGTTTCCATTTCTTCCTGTCCTCTGCATCTTGCTCTGTCACACCAACCACATGCATGTCCTCTCTCACCACATCCATAAACCTTATCTTAGGCCTTCCTCTTTTCCTATTACCTGGTAGCTTCATCCTTAGCATCTTTTTCCCAATATACTCCACATCCCTCCTCAGCACATGTCCAAACCAATGTAATCTTGCCTCTCTGGCTTTGTCTCCAAACCTTCCAACCTGGGCTGACCCTCTAATATACTTATTCCTAATCCTGTCCATCCTCGTCACACCCAGTGCAAATCTTAACATCTTCACCTCTGCCACGTCAAGCTCTGACTCTTGCCTTTTTGTCAATGCCACTGTCTCCAACCCGTATAACATAGCTGGTCTCACTACCCTCTTGTAGACCTTCCCTTTCACTCTTACTGGTACTCGTCTTTCACATATCACTCCTGACACTCTTCTCTACCCACTCCATCCTGCCTGTACTCTTTTCTTCACCTCTCTTCCACAGTCACCATTACTCTGAACTGTTGATCCCAAGTACTTAAACTCATTCACCTTCGCCACCTCTACTCCGTGCATCCCCACCATTCCTTTGTCCTCCCTCTTATTCACAAACATATATTCTGTCTTAGTCCTGCTGACCTTCATTCCTCTTCTCTCTAGAGCATATCTCCACCTCTCCAGGGTCTCCTCCACCTGTTCCCTACTCTCACTACAGATCACAATGTCATCTGCAAACATCATAGTCCACGGGGACTCCTGTCTGATCTCGTCTGTCAACCTGTCCATCACCATTGCAAATAAGAAAAAAAAAAAACACAGTAGCTGTACTGCCCCAGACACAGCCTATGATAAAAGAAGAACAATTCACCCAAGAAGAAGTAAGAACAACACAAAGCAAAATGATGTCAAGGAAAGCAGCAGGTTCAGAAGGGTTGATTGCAGATAAGATCAAGATGTTGAGTAAGGTGGATGAGAAGTGATGACTGATGCAGTGGTGGCTGGTGACTTCAAATCAAAGGGGGGGCTGCAGGAGACAGCTGAATGGGTGGGGTCAATGGGAAGGGGTGTGGCCAACTAAAAGGGGGAGGAGTTATGCTCAAAACCACAAAAACTAACCTTAATTTAATATGCTGCCCTGGGTGCCAAACCATCATTATGAGTGTCCAATCAAGACAAAATGAAGTGTAGAAGAAAAAAAATATTTCAATGCACTGGCTGCATGACAGCTTACTTAATATTTAGATGAAAACAAAAAGGTTGTGTGGCATGAAAAAATAAATTACTTTTTAAATACATTACTGGAATGCCAGTCAAAATCAAGTATAAGAAAAACTAGCATCACTCATCTTAAACCACTTCTCCTTGCACTGCAGTTCTAATTATAATTTATATTCAGCTTTATTAAAGTACCAACTAACATGCTGAAAGTAGCAATCTATGTGATGCCCCCACTTGTAAAAATGTTTCTTATCCAAAAAAGACCTGCTGTCTTACAACAACTATCTACTTGTTTCATGGGGGAAACATGATCAAAGTAAAAAATGAAAAGCAAACAAGAAACAAGCTCAAGATACATTGCTTAAAGGATTACTGCACAGGTTATGGACCACACATGACAGATTGGCATTATGTTTAGTTTACAGGTAAAGTCTGCAAAGATGACTGCAAATCTCCAACAAATGTAATGAGCTTCTTAAAATAATATAATTCTGTCCTTTATTACAAATACTGTCATATGCATTTCAGTACCCAAGGCTTATATGTTATCTAGTTATGTAAGTATTCTCTGCATGGCAACAACAGAAAGGCATTCAATGCTGGCAGTTCTTTAACAGTATGCTTATCAAAGCTTACTTGCCTCTTACAATCTCAGACAAGTTTACCTGATGGTCATTAATGCATTGCTACTTAAACACAGAGCAACAGGCATTTTCTGAATAATAATAAGCATAAATCAACAGTATAAAAATATGACAGAAACCAGAACATTCTGCAAAATCAAGAACAGATGAAAAGCCACTGTAGTACTTGTGTCTACCTAGGATGGGGATACTCTGCACATTTACACTGCATAACTGCTCCTTGCCTTGCTTGGACACATCCAGAGTCACTACATGGAGGAGTGGGGTGCAACAAGTATGTCACAATTTGAAATGTCTCTGGCTGACTGTGATGGCCCTGACACATTTGTCATACCCCTCAACCTCAGAGCAAGAAATCTGGACAAAGCCATACATAGAAGTGGGACAAAGACCCAAAAAATAAAGATAATTTTTAAATACTGCTCTTATAAACTTAGAAAGATAATAAACTAGTAGATTTTGCATTAGTATGAAATTTCTGAAGGGTATGAAATCTGAAACTCAAATGGCTGTCATTATTTTCTAACTTCAGTCTTTAATGATCTGCCACTAATTTGCCAAAAAACACAATTTTATGAAAAATGGACCACGATGTGATGCAAAAATATAAAATGGCCACACAATACAGCTGGAAACCTATCAAAGAAGGGACACTTTTTTAATATTAGTACTGCTAATTTGAGCAGCTGACAAAATAAAAGAATCTACATGCATTTCTGAAATAAAAGTAATCTATAACTCTGATTAGTACAGTTATTTATTAATTGTAAACCCTCCACGTTTTCTTCCAAAATTGCCATTTTGTGGAGGGATTATTAGGGGAAAAGCAACATTTTGAGCCAAAAGCGGGGACAGTTGAGAGGTTTGGATATGCCTAAGTCTATAAAACAATTTATTTGTACGTACCTCTCAATCTCTTAATGCAGGAAATCTGGACAAGGCCAACTATATTGGGGGAACATATAAACAGTACTAAAAATTGCTCTTGTATAAACTGAGACAGTTTATAGAATAACAGGTCTTGCTTTAGCATGCATTTTTCTGAAGGTTATGAAGTCTGAAACTCAGTGTCTGTCATTATTTAGTGACTTAATTCCTAAATAATTTGCCAGAAAACCACAGATTTTATGAGGAACAAACCAAAAATAAGAAGCAAAAGTCTATTCATTCTGTGAAAATCTAGACAGTTGAGAGGTATAGTTCAGCCAGGGCTGTCTTTGAGTTTGCCTCCCTTCCTCCTCACAAAATCATGGTCGAATGTAGCCTCCGCCCTGCAGCCATTCCAATGAACCATTACTTGGCTATTTCACCCCATTTACCATAAACACTAATGTGCATACTGCTTTATGTCTACGATGATTTGGACTTCATTTGAAAGTTTTATTTTGCATTTTACAGCACAAACACTAAGACATCTGCTAATCAAAGCAATGCAGTCTCGCAATGAAAACAGACTTAGCATTAAAATTCCTCTGCCCTTGAAACTCACATTCATTGAAGCAGCATTGAAACCCAAATTCAAAGAAAATACATTTGGTTAGTAGCAGATAAAGATTAACTTTGGGCTATTTTCAAATGATAGGCCCCTTGCACACAAAACATACATGTGTTCTGTCATGCATCTTCCTGATTGCATTAAATTACATTCCTTGTATAATACAGTACAGTTGTTAGAGGGTGTTTTCAATTTATTGTTTTGAACATTTTTCCAGTAAACAATGAAACAAAATGCATGCACCAATAATGACAATATTGCCCAATTGAGAACATTTCCATCATAAAAGTCTACTCAAACTTCTACAGTCCACCAGTATCAGTAAATATGCACAATCTCTGCAGAAGTCAAAGCCATCTAAATAACTCCACATTAAAATGATCTGAAACTAATGAAGAGGTTGCTGCTAGCAAACAACTTTATATTTCATTGTTTCATCTACAAATAAAGTGCCTGTTGCCCTTAAGGAATAAATTGTCTATATTACATTAAAAAATGATAAGCTAGTAATATTGCAATAGGGAATGGATGGCAAATAATGGACATGTTTGCAGTTACTAGGTATCTTTGCCAAAGATGACATTCTCAAGACGGCAGCATCCACCCCATTTACAACACAGTACAATATCAGCAATGCATCTACATACTGTGGGAGTAGAACCCACAGCCTTCTGCATCAAAAGCAAGTATATGACCTGTTGTGCTATTAACAATGCAAGCAGTCTCACCATAAACAGCACTAAACTTCTTTTCCCCTGCACCTCTCAGCTCCTTGTAAAATCTACTCGACACTCAGCTGTATATCTTAACTTTGCAGTACAAGAAATCTGGAAAAAGTCAAAATGTATTGGAGAGGGACAAAAGCCAGGGGCACATTTTAAACATTGCTTGTATAATCTTGGAAAGTTGCTAGAATAAAGTGCTGTGTTATCACCATGCATTTCACTGCCAAGACTTGAACCCAGAACCCTATGCAAAACAGTCAGAGCAACATACCACTATGCCAAATCAACTGTTTTGTGAAAGAGTAGAAGACTGAAACTTACATGGCTACAATTTAGTGAATTTGGTTCTCACCATAGCTCTCAACCTCTTAGCACAAAACACCTGGACAAAGCCAGTAATGGGGGAATACAGCCCTCAAACATATTCAGTGAATTCAGTTCTCACCATAGCTCTCAACCTTAGCACAAAAAACCTGGACGAAGTCAATAATGGGGGAATACAGCCCTCAAACATATTCAGTGAATTCAGTTCTCAACATAGCTCTCAACCTTAGCACAACAAACCTGGACGAAGCCAATAATGGGGGACTATGGTCCCAAAAATAGGGACAAATTTCAAATATTCATCTTATAAACTTAGAAAATTGCTAGAATAAAAGGTTTTGTGTTACTATGAACTTTCTGAAGACTATGAAGTCTGAAATTCAAATGCCTGTCAATTTTATTTATTTAACATTTGTTAACCAGAAGAGTCTGACTTGGAACAAAAGCCAATTTTCAGCAGAGGCCCAGGGAGAAATATAGCAGATATATATCTTTGTAACATGGAAGGACACCAGAGCAAACCCACACAAACACAGGTAGGACATGCAGACTCCACACAAAAGGCACCCCAGCCAAGAATCAAACCAGGGAACCTCTAGCTGTGAAGCAACAATGCTACCACTGCACCACCAACTATGTAAGGAATGAAAAACTCAGAAACCACAGATTTTACGAGGAACAGAACTGAACAAAATATGAGGCAAAACTCTGCAAAATTTCACAAATGGTGGTGGGTAGAGAATTCAGGCTCTTGTTACCTGCACCCAAGGTACAGGATTCAAGCTTGAGGTATTCTCTAACTACCACCAGCAATCTCTGTAGCCCCCAGTATAAACCAATGCACATACACAGCTTCTTCATCCTGAAATCCATAGCTTTCTCCTTCATCCCGTAACAGTAAACCCACAGCTTCAGCTTTCTCCTGCAATCAAATCATCATAAACCCACAGCTTTAGCTTTCTCCTGCAATTGAATCATCATAACGGTAATCTTGCATTCACACTGGAATGCATGCTTCCAGTTTTCTCACCTCTTTCCTGGGAACATTCCAAGACTGCTGACTCTGCAGTCCGATCCCCTTCCAGTCTAATGCAGTAAGCACCTTCTGGGGAATCAGCAGTCTGCTTTCTTCTTCCTGAATCCAGACTGGTAAGGCAGCAGCCAGGATTCACTTTGTATGGAGCATTTGTAGGACTGTAGGACTGTAGGACTGTGCCATTGTGGTTCACAGCTGGGGGGGGCTGCAATCCTGCAGTCCAATATCATGAGCCTCCACTGGACTGATGACATTCATAGCAGTATGGAGATAATGGAATGTCCCTGATGACAGTAGAATAAACATTTGCATGCCACTATACAAGAGCAAAGAAACATTCACATCTGCAGATGGTAAAGAGGTAACAAACCCTTATCACACTGCATGAAAGTGCTGGAGGGGTGATTGATGTACGAATATGCACAGTAGTAGAAAATAAGATGGGAGATGAGCACTTCAAATTCAGATCAGGATGCAGTACAACCAATCCAGACAGATAGTGGAGAAGAAGCTAGAGATGAGAAAAGAGTCCACCCAGGCATTCCTAAACTTGGCAAAAGCATATGACAAGATCCTATGAAATCTGATTTAGTTAATCCTGCCATAGTTTAAATTTCAGAAACATTGGTAGAATCAGTGCAGGGTATGTACAAGGACATAGTGACTCAAGTATAAAAGTATAAAGAATGCATCTATCTGGACTCACATTGGGCTTCCAAGTGGAAGTGGAGGTGCATCAGCGTTCATCTCTAAGCCCACTATTGTTCATACTGGTAATGGACTACTTTATTAAACAGTTTCAATGGGACAAATTAGCAAAGCTGCAAGAAGAGCTTCAACAAATGACAGGAGAATGGAATGCAAAACTGAAGGTACATGGAATGAAACTCTGCCCATACTAGACAGTTGTCATCACAGCAAATGCAGGAAATCAGAAAAAGCTCAAAACTAAAGTAGCAGGGAAACAGTTGAACAAGCTAACAGCTTCAATTATCTGAGAGTGGTGGTTAAAGAGAAAGGAAGTCTGAATGAAGAGGCTAATACTAGAATCAGAGTGGTTGCAGGTAAATGACACAGAGTGTCAGAGTTGTATGTAATAGAAGAATGACAAAGAAGCTGAAAAGGAAGGTGTACAAAACAGTGGTGTGACCAATACTTTTCTATGGCACAGAAACCTGTGCAGTGAAGACCAAACAGCTGTAGAACCTAGAGATGATGGAGATGAATTGCGTGGAAAAGTGGTAGGATGCACAGAGTCGGACAGATGAAGAAAACATTGACATCAGATGGGAAGAAAAAGGAACTCTGCACAGAATTTCAAAGAGAACATATTACTGATTTGGGCACATACGTAGGAAAGCAGAAGTCAATTTGGTGATGAATATTTGGGAGATGCAAGAATATGGCAATAGGAAACAGGAATATCCAGCAAAGAGACAGATGGATTGCATGAGAGAAGACCTGTGACAGTCAGGAATACTTGAAGAAGGTAGGATAGAGCTGACTACAGTTATGCAACAGTATGACCCCCATGTAGAAAATGGTAGAAAGGGGGGCTGATGATGATGATGATGATGATGATGATGATGATGAATTATTCTGCCATATTTGCTGCTTTTCACTTACATCAAAAAGTACATTTCTATGTCATTGCACTGTCACTTGCATAGTCTGCAAACTGTACAATTTGTCCCTAATACAACCTTGCCTCTCATGTCTCTCCTTCCTATGAGTTGCCATCGTCCAGACTGTTTTGTATTCCACACTATGCTAAGCATCCAGGAGTACTAGCCATTATTTTTTCTTCAAACCATGTTGACATAAGCCTGTAGACTCTGATGCACTTATAGTCTATAAAAACAGGTTATTGTATTATCTACTTATACCTGTACTTACAGGTCTTCTCTGACGCAATCCATCTACTTAGAGTAGGATGCACAGTCACATTTTCCACTACCTTTGATCTAACCTTTAAACACTTGAATGTAATTCTTTTCACTTTGCAGCAAGGTCATGTCTGAAAATGAGCCCTTGAGCATACTTCTCAACATGAAGGCATTGAAAATAGGTACAAAGACCTTTGAAAGGTAGGTTTATAAGGCCAGAATCTGAGCACTCAATTGCCATACAATTTGTGTATCAAATGAGAAACAAATTTTAAAAACTAACATTGACAAAACTGATACAAAAATGCAGGCAAAAAATATAGTGTAAATTCTGTAGATCTTAATGAATGATATTACAAAATTATACCTCATAAAGTCATTTATTTTTGCTTCAGAAAAAGGTAGATGGAACATATAGGCCCTCTTTCTTTAAATTATTTTTGCCATCAGTTTGTTGGACATATAGCTTGGTTTCTGTATGCTAAACTGCTTCACACCTCAAATTCATGAGTAACAGGGGCCAAACGATTCAAAAAAATCATGTAAAGCAGTAAATTAAGCCTGACAATATAAGAACATACCTCCAAAAATAGGTACATCATTAGGTGGTAAATTAGGCCTGAAAAAAGGCATGTCACTGCAAATCAGGTACAAATGAGAAGTCTGCCCTTGAGGCACAGGCTTTCTAGCCAAAAAAAAAAAATAGTATAGTCTGTCTTTATTCAGATGTCTTACAGAGGAGTAAATATACATTTAAATAATATTTTAACCATCCATTATAGCATTCTATATTTTATAAAAGTATTGCAGTGATGTAAAACAGAAATCTGACTATATGCTTCTTCACATTGCCCTTTCACAATAAAATGAAAAAAACAGAATGCAAATGAAAGCAGAATTTCCATCATACATCAGTTCTGTCAAGTGTGACAATACATAACTCTAACAAAGACAATGAAAGAGATTTTTTTTCTCATTTTAATTAAAATTTGAATTAACTTAATATTAAATCTATACTGTGATCGCCTGTATTATGACCGGATATAAGATTTTCATGTCATATGCTCAGAAGAATAGGATTTACATTAAGTGGAATTTTGTCCTGCAGTGAAGTTTTAAAGTATGCCTGTCTAATATGAGACAGCTTTGAAAAACTGCAACACTTGTGAATAAAAACAGCAAATTCACAACTATTCACATAGCAGTATCTATAGAATTTCCTCATATTAGAGACAGCTGCGTAATGATAACAGGTTCAATTAATGCTGGTTGCTTGTATGCACTCCTACTATGTTGGTATTGCCATTACAAAATGGTGATGTGTATGCAAACTTAACTCAGTAAACATGCAATTATTATACTGTAGTTACAATCAGAGCTGGCACAGACATACTATTACAAGTGTGGGAGTTTTTTTTTTTTTTTAATTATAGACTGATGTTAAGCGTCTCAGAAAATAAATAGTTAAATGCAGAAAAAAGAAAACAGTAATGAAATTAGTGCTCCACGTATTTTTCAGTTATCATAGCATTCTTGGGTTGTTTAAATGTGTAGATAGACTGTGATATACTTTGTAGATCAAATCACTTTGAGAATAAAATGTGGAGCCAACTTACCTCTCAAACTCAGTGCAAGAAATCTGGACAAAGTCCAACAAAATGGGGGGACATAGGCCAAAATAGGGGCATGCTTCAAATATTGCTCTTATAAAGTTAGTTGCTAGAGTAACAGCGTTTGTTCTGACATACATTTTCTGAAGGATTTGAAGTCTGAAACTCAAATGTATGCCGTCATTTAGTGACTTCAATCCTCAGAAAATCTCAGTGATTTGCCAGCATACCAAAAATTTTATAAGGAGCAAACCAAAAATATGAGCCAAAAATCTGGACATTTTGTGAAAATCTGGACATTTGGGAGGTGTGAGAAATGACCTTCATAATGCATAACTTTAAGGTTGTAAGTTTCTAGGATGGGATTTTGAGTGTTTTTCCCCCCACAGCATACAGATGGCAAGCATGGGTTAGTATGTCTTCTGTCTGTATTGCATAATGTCTGAGTACCCTCTGCTGGAACCAAGTTACAACTGCATATCACAGCAGTTGTTTCTTCTACTCTAAACAGCTACATATATTTGAAATATGGGCTTTTGAGTCACATACAAGGAAATTAATGGTTGGAAATGTATAACTGAGAGTTGGATTCACAACAGAAATGTGCTGAGGTAACCTTACTTGTACTGGTGAGCCTATTATTCAGAAAGAGATTCATTTGTAAAGGTGCATGTTATATACAATGAACTCCCAAAACTGCAGTATAAAAAGACATCAAAATGACTTGGAGAAAAATGTCAGAGTTAATGAGGTAATGCCATTTAGGTTCAAAAGGTGAAGACTGGGATGAATAGAATCAGGCAAGTATGAGCTGTGACTGTGAGAGAACAAGTACATAGCAGAACTTCAGCAACACAAAAAAGATGCGTGACCTAATCGTTAACCTAGTACAAGTCCACTAAACTTATTTGTGTGACATGCAAAAGGATTTATCATTGCCTGAAGTACAAAAGGAGACTGTAGAAAGCAAGGTTTTAAATATGCCACTATGATTTTTGTAACTGATAGCACTAATGCTGCCTTTCAGATGACATTTAGCAATGACAAAGTGAGATATGTAAGTAGTAAGGGATGGTTTTCCTTTAGCCTCTGGGACATAAGCAGCCACTCTGCTCCCTTGTGCATCTACCCTGTACTTTAGTGGTCCCTTAGTGGTCCCCAGCTTACCGTCAAGTGGCACCAAACCCAGCAGCTAAAACAGCCAGGCAGGAATTGGGCACAAGGCCCAGATAAAATGACAGATCCAAAAAACTGGACAACAATGTAGGTCTGGATCTCAGGACAGCAACAGGCTCAGAACAACAGGTGAGTTTTTGAAATACATTTTTGCAAGACAGGATCAGTGGGGCCACACAGATAGGATAAGCAAGGTGAGATGGGTCAAAGGTCTGAAACACAGACTGCAAATAAAAAGAAACAGAGAATATGGTAGGGAGGGAAGACATACACAGAATGTACCTCGGCATCTTCCCCAGTAGGCATAAATGCAATCATTCACTGTGCAGTAACAATGTCCTTGCATAGCACATATGCTATAGGGAATATATTGCATGGAAAAACAACTGTTCCTGTAGCATGCCTTTGTCACTATAGTCGATTCAACATATATGTGGCAGTGCCACATTAAGGCATAGGGACAACATGTGTTTAGAAACAGACAATATACAGCACCCGGCAAGCATCTGTACTCTAACCTTTTCCACTGAAGGGGTATAGCTGCCCAACATATATGTGTGTGCCAAAACTATGTATTAGTATGTGGGATGCACAATTTCATTGTCCTCATGGATTTGGCTGCACAAAACACTACAACTATGACACCACTGACAAAGAGCTGACCTTTTACATGTCACATTTATGGCATTTCACAATACAATAACTAACTATGCTATGTCTAACTCAAACAAATGACAAACGGGAAAGAGGAAGACAAGGATGAAAAAGATGGAAAAGTGTATCATAAAAGCAATCCCCAAACATGTGAAATAGAGGAATATTTCCTTTTGTTAATTAGGATAGTCTGACTGTTTTATGTGCCTATTTTCAATGGCTGAAGGGGCAGAACAGACACAACCACACAAGCAACCAAATGATGTCTTACCTTAGGAGCATAAACTCAGATGATGCTGGTGGAAACTGATGAGATGGTCTAAACATGGAACTCAGATTTCTAGGCTATTGATCATTCTAACTTAATTCTTGGTGTATAAAAATGAGCATGCATGTAAACTTATTTGGTACAGATTGGAGGCCAGCTTTTTTCTCATTCCTTTTCTCTTACAGGATCCACAGGGTGATAATAACAAGTTTATATTTCATTAAGCTTGATTATGATTGCAAAGTGTGTACAGCTGTCCTCTTTTCTTTCAATTCAGAAAATCTTCAAAAGGGGATGGATGAATCCTATATCCAATTCAGAAATAATGATTCATCCTTTATTATAAAAATATAGTATAATAATTGTTGAAAAAGAAGTAGATCTTTGTCACCTACTGTACTGAGGGAAAATCATTTAAGATGCATTGTGTTATTAAGTGCTGAGAGACAGCTATAAGTTACAGTCATCGTACCTTTGATATAAAGGATGCCATGTTAATAAAAACAACCTACAATGTAACCAAATTGATAAAAAACAACCTACAATGTAACCAAATTGATGCTCAAGATGCTAACTAATCATTCCAGCAAACTCATTTTTGTTCTTTACACCTCACTCGTTTCAACAAGCAAAGCGTTTATACATCTGGAGCCTCCTGATCAATTGGATCATATAGACATGGTTTAAAGGTTCCTTATCTACATGATAAATGGGCTTAGCAGCTAGTCGGGGTTCCTCTAACTTCACCCCACTTCTCCTTAATATACTGCTTCCTGAGGGAGGAATCTATGCTTTACAGAACATCTCCTTTTTAAGACTACTTGTGACACCCCCGCATACTTGAGTGATGTGCTGTGTTCAACACTATATCTTGTTGCAGGCATATTACTGTTCATTTCTATGTTCCTGTTGTGAAGGGTGGAGCATACAGAGAAGGAAACATATTAGAGTACGTATTTCATTTTTAATATGCTTTCATTACAAGATGGATTCCTGAGTTGTATAAGCCGCAGTGGTGCAGCGGTTGTGTTGTCGCCTCACAGCAAGAGGTTCTCCTGTTAGATTCTTGGCTTGAGCGCCTTCTGTGTGGAGTCTGCATGTCCTCCCTGTGGTTGAGTGGCATTCGAAAGACATGTGTGAATGAGCGTGCCTTTGTTGAAGGTTGGGCGTCGGGCTGGCACCTCAGCACTGTAAAAATCAACTGCCAATTGTTAACGGACCGGAGTTCTGCTGTGGTGACCCCTAACCGGGAAAAGCCGAAAGAAAAACAACAACAAGATGGATTCCTGAGTGTTTTTCAGTATGTATCTGATTATTTGCTTCCTGCCAAATATGCTACAGTGACAAAAGTGTAGAAAGTTCTGTTCTTTCTAGAAAGTTCTGTTTTGGAATTCAGAACTCATGCCTAATATGGAAATTCATAAATGTAGATTCAGGAAATCTTAGTTAGCAGAATTAATGTTATAGTGTTCATTTTTAATTGGTCATTGATTATTCTAAGATTGTTAGAATAATGTCACTTTTAATCAGAAAAGGTATAAAGAATGTATGATTCTGCTATTCAAGAGACAGGCCTTGATTTCTAATTCTCAGCTGTACTGTATGTGCCTTTCTTTGCAATGAAGGACATTGCTATTCTCTGTTAAACTGTGCTGTGTGAAAGTTATTTGGTACTTTAACAGTTTGGTGCTGTATAACTCAGATTTCCACGCCTTTTGTATGTGTCTATATTAGAAATTGCCTCTGAGCCAGTTGTGACAGGTTTTCTGCCAGGCAAGTTTCTGTGTAACAATACATAATTTCTTTCTTTACTGTCAGCAGAGTTTAAGGTCTATACAGGGAAGCTTTACTAATAACCCTTCCATTAGATTTAATTCTATGTGAGTGGGCAAATTGTATAAGCCTGGAAAATTGTATGCATGTGCAATTAACTATACTAATAAGATAGCTTATTTGATTGTGTGCCAATAGAGTCTAATCAATAAACACAAAGACATAGTATCCTTGTCCAAAGGACAGAGAATCCTTCTCAGGTATGGAAATGGGGTCCAACCAAATATAAAGAAAATAAACAGCGGGGATTCCTTCATTAAGAATGTGAGTGAATTTATAACTATAGTCACATGTCTATCTCTTTGGTATGAGAGTGGGGTTTTATAACGGGCGCCAGTGTAACTGCTTTAAAAGAGTTGGAATATGGGACTACAGACAGGTATATGCTTAATAAATATGGAAGAGACAAATTTAGTTATTTGGTAAAATGGTAGTGCTTCACATTTTCTGGAAAAAGGTACTTTTCATAAGAACATTTAAAAAAATGTAAAACATAAACTGAAACAAAAGGGTAATACGATACCTGCCTCTCACTGGTCACCTGTTAATGACTGGCAAGAAGAAGCTAAAAGTAAGGCAAGGTCATCTGCAGTTATAAGTCTAAAATATAACTTAGCTAGATTAAAATCACAGCTGTAGACAGCTAATAGAACAATAAACTCATTACAGAAATGCACAGATGAAAAGTCCCATTTCTGGGCTTTGTATCTGCTGAGACAATTAGAAGGGTTTTCAGTTATACAGTATGAGACTGGCTTCCATTACCTTCCCCACCTTATGACCCACCTGTACCTCAATAAGATGATAATTCACCCTGTCTGAGAGGGCTTGTGAAGATGAATGCAGAAGAAACAGCTACGACTTCCCCAGATACAACCCAAGTTTCTTTCAGCACTTCTAATTGTTCCTCTAGGATGATTTTTAACACTAGATTCTATCAAAAGTGATATTCAGTACCTATTGTAACACCATCCAATTAAATGTTACTGCAAGTAACTAAAAAAGGGAAACAAATATATTGCAAGCATAAATACGGAAGTCTCGATTGTTATAGATGGGGAGGGATATCACTGGACATCATCTGCCAAAGAAAATACAGAGCAAGAAACAGATTCTTATTCTTCCACTGATTTTGACATACCCCTCTACAATTACATCCATTGTGAGAAGTACCAAGTTCTGCAGCAGTTAGAGATAGCAAGACCATACCTAGCATAACAGTAGTGCTTCCCTGGACTGCAGTGGATTTTCAAACCATTGTAGATTCTCTCCCTCCTATTTTGACACATGCAAAAATGTTAGAAGGACATGTACAACTACAAAATCCAACTACTGACAATTTAAAAGCAGTACTAAAAGTTTCTACACCCCCTGATGTTTGAGAAAAACTGGGGAAAATCAAATATAAGAGATAATATCCCAAATCAAACAGAAGACTGATTTTTGACCACTAGAAACAACTTGTTAAAAGCCATTACCACAGCATGCCACTAACCCCCTAATTGGGCAAGAATTAAAGCTATTGTGGAAAAGGAAAACGAATCTATTAATGGCTATTATAATACAAGATACATGCATTTGAAGCCTTCCCTGGACATCCAGAGCCGACAAAAGGTGCAGCAGCCAGCGGGTGGTCAGCAGCTTTAGTAGAATGGTTGTTACTTCCAATACAAGGGAAAATTAAAGGATAGCTTAGACTGGCCATGTTTTGGCCTTCATGACTTTGTGAATTAAGCACAATATAGGACAGACACTCTATTTGGCAAAGAAGAAGAGCAAAAGAAAAAGTTAGTTGATATTCAGCTCCAAAAGTTTGACACTGACTTATGGGGAAGGGGAAAAAAGAAATCACGAGGGATGTGGCAAATTCCAATTTTTCCAAAAAGAATTCCCAGGATAATATCAGCAAAATTATTATCCCCCTGCATCATCACAGACCCCAGCAAATGTACCACATTTAAATATTTGATTTAATTGTGGTCAGTCTGGATAGTGGCAAAATGAATGCCCAATGATTGCCAATCTGTACAGCAACCCAAATTAGCCAACTATAGCAAGTCTCTTGTATGGAATACTGCTTGGCAGCTCCCAGCATGGTAACAAAACCACTACGGCAGCCATGACCAGGATCCACAGTTATTTTCCTTGTTACCAATTGACCACAATAGCCTTGTTATCAATATTATAGTGCAAAATTCATCTATCCCATTTCTCATCAATACAGGACCTACAAGGTCTATGGTTACTTCATCAAATTTTGAACACCCTACACTTTTGGAACACAAGATTTGGGTTGTGGGAATTGTGAAGATAGGTAAAGGCTGCCAGCCTAGCCAGATAGAATTTTGTAGATAATTCTGTCATTTTATAAATATTAATGTAAGCCACAGGCTTATTGTCTTAAATGTGAAAAGACTGCATTGGATACTGACCTGCAAAAATGCAACAACAGTGCGCTCTGCTGTAACAAAGCTGACAAATCAATTATTTGATGTTAAAACTTGGAGCCGATATGTCTGGATGAAGGAATTCTGCCTACTCTTTTGAGGCCAGAGTTAATGGCTAGAATTTGCATGTATAATTTCTTTTATTGCTCTGGTTCCTGACCAGCTGCAAGATCAAAGGGACTATTAACCTCTGAGAGTCTGTTAGCCTGAGAACCAGAAAGAAATGATGTAATCTAAAATGAATCGGTGGTATTGTGTTATCAATTTAAGGACAGAAAGAATGACAGCATTAGAGCATTTGTCTTGAGAACATCCAACATCACCAGCACTGCCTGTATCTATATGTAAATAGGATCTTAGACTTTAGTGTTTCTCTTAGAAATAGCTAGGAATTAGGAAGATTAGACTAAATGTTTTTCTGTGATGTCAGAACTTTTCTACTGTATTATTTTAGGTATTTCTCTGTGATCTCTGAACTCTTGACTGGCACTGTGCAGTAAGAAGCATTGTCTTGTGTTTTTATTATTTATTATTAAATATTTTTAAACCTTTCAACTGTGCCTGTTTTGTGTAGAGATAATTTAAGCTCTAAGAGTGCATTGCATGTATATAGTAATATTGTACCAAGTCACTCCAAATAAGTCTTGACTGGGTGGACTTACCATTAGGATAACAATATTGCAAAGTAATAATTGGACACCCTTTAATAAAGGCCTTTGAGTAGCTGATAAATATTATCTGGGTGGTGGCAGTGATTTCTACTGTATAGTCTGGGTAAAAGGGGCACAGCTAGAGAACCTGTGCCAGCCTTCCCCAGGAGTGTCTAGGTGGTTGTATATAACTCTTATCTCAAAGTGTGTGTGTCAGCTACTTGGGCAGGGACACAAAGCACTGGTTGGACAGAGAGGGAGGTGGAAGTTTTAGCTTGCCACTAGGCAGAGATCTGGACCCTATAGCTGTACCAGTGGGAAGTCTTATTGGGGGCCTGGAGAGAAAGGAAGGAACCAGCCCCAGACTGACTGTTATCTCTGTGTGCTCTTAAGGGAAGTCGTACTTTAGTGTGTTTGTGTATTTGTTATCCTTTTGCTATATGGACACCCCTCACTGGTGTTCGTGGTGAGGATTGAGGCTCCTTGATTGCTGGGCCAGGGAATGGGCATCACATATTAATTGTTTGGCAGTGGTGGGATATCCACACCACATATTAATTGGTTGGCAAATACTAACTGGCTTGTAATGGTGTGGGTAGAGTGAATTCCTGTAGCTTTTGTACAGTGATCACTGAAGATGTTTGGTACTCTAAATCAGCCATGCAGTGAATACTCAGAGTTCAGATCACAATTGTTTTATTTCTTTTGTTAGCTTAGTTAGTCAGGGAGAGTAGGCAGCATGTCAGCAGAGGAGTACAGAAAGCTGACAATAAGCCATCTGGCTGAGTTATGCAAGACTAGGAGACTGGTGCATGGAAACCTTACTAAGGTAGACATGATTGTAGCTTTGGTCACAGCTGCATCAGAAAACAACAACTAGGAGGATGATCAGACTGGCAGTGGAGATGTACCACACTCAGAGAATTGACAGCTTAACCTTTCTGCAGAGGACTTAAAAATCCATCTGGAGCTAAAGACACTTGAGTTGGAGGCCAGGCATTTGGAAACAGAAGCAGCTGAGAGACTGAGTCATCTAGAGAGTGAAGACAATGAGAAACTGTGATGGTTGCAGGGTGAGGAGAATAAGAAACTGCTATGTCTGGAAGCTGAGGAAAAGGAGAGGCAGAGGCAGCATGAGAAGGAGATGCTGACTCTTCGCCATAGTCATGGAGGTAATGTGGAAGGGAGTAACTGGACTCCAAAAGCACAAAAGGACAGTACATTTCTTCTGCAGTTTAAAGAGGGGGATAATTTTGATAGTTTCATTCATATGTTTGAGAGGGTATGTAAACTGCATGATGTTGACCAAAGGCTGTGGGTATGGTTCCTGACCCCTTACTCCATGGTAAAGCTGTAACTGTGCTGTCTAAACTTGCTGATCATGAATGCTTTGATTATACTGTTGTCAAGAAATGTCTGTTAGAATGTTTTAAGCTAACACCTGAAACTTATAGGAAAAAAATTTGTGAGCATAGATGCAAGGCAGATGAAATTGTGTGTGAATATGTTGCTGAACTGAACACTTATTTTCATAGGTTGGTGAGTGGATGCCAGGTCACCACTTTTGAAGGGCTGGCAGAACTTTTGGTGAGGGAACAAGCCCTTAGCACTTTGCCTGATGACATGAGGATCTGGTTAGCTGATAGACAATGAGCTACATCAGAGAATTTGGGTTAGAAGGGAGAACTATACCTAGCAAGCAGGGCATCCCTACTCAGGAAAGGGACCCCCAGTACTGCTCACGGGTCTAAAGGAACCCATGGTGGACAGCACAGACTGCCCCAACAGAATCTTCCAGCAGCAGGGGAAACCAATAGTCTAGGTACATGCCCAGGACCTAGGGTTAAATGTTTTGAATGCAATCAGTGGAGCCATGTGGCATACAAATGTCCACAGAGGCAAGGTGGGGAACAAAAGGTGAAAGAGCCAGTATGTGGGAAAGACAAAATTCTAATAGTAGGTTGTCTTGAGACAACAAGGGTACCAAACTACCATCCTGCAGATGGTATCCTGTACCCTTCATTGCAAGGCCTGAGGCAGGTAGCTAGGGAGGCACCTGATTCTCAAGGGAAGGAGTAATCTGTGTACTGGGACAAAGGGTTACTGTATAGAGAGTGGACCCCTGAAGAAGAGCTAGAAGGTGAGAGGGTATAGCAGTTGATAGTGCCTAGAACCTACCATCTGGTGCTTACAGCCATAGCCCATGATATTCCCTTTGCAGGTCATATGGACATAACATACAAAGAGACGTATTATGCAGAACTTCTATTGGCCTGGAATTTCCAGAGATGTAACAGGGTACTGCAGGACCTGTAAGCAGTGCCAAAAGGTAGGCAAGGCAGGAGACAAGGTGAGAGCTCCTTTGATGCCTTTGCCTGTGATTGAGGAGCCATTTCAGGGGGTAGCTATGAATATTGTGGGACCTCTGAGTACCCCAAGTTCCACAGGGAAAAAATATATCCTAGTCATAGTAGATTATGCTACACGATACCCTGAGATAGTGGCTCTATCCTCCATTGAGGCAGAAAATGTGGCAAATGCTTTGTTAGAGATTTTCAGTAGGGTAGGTTTCCCAAAAGAAATACTGACTGACAGAGGTGCCAATTTCATGTCAGACCTGCTGGCTTGTCTGTGGAAGTACTGTGGGGTGAAGCACATGAAGGCCAACCCCTACCATCCCCAGACTAATGGTCTTGTTAACAGGTTAAACTCTACAATCAAGTCCATGCTACGAGCATTTGCCGACCAGTTTAAGAGGGAGTGGGACAAATATTTGCCCCATCTGTTGTTTGCTTACAGAGAGGTTCCCCAGCAATCCACAGGGTTTTCACCCCTTGAGTTATTGTATGTGCATAGGGTAAGGGTACCTCTACATTTAATTCAAGATGAGTGGGAAGGTGAGGGTGAATCTCACAAGGAGTCTGCTGTGGCATATGTCCTAAACCTCAGGACAAGGCTCATGGAACTCATGGTCATGGACCAGGAGATCCTGGGAGTAGCCCAACAACAGAAACGGGTGTGGTATGACAGGAATGCTCGAGCTAGAGAGTATGCTGTAGGGCAGCAGATAATGGTTCTCATTCCTGTCAGACACAGCACGCTGAAAGCAGCTTGGGAGGGACCCTGCAAGGTGGTAAAAAAGGTAAGTGATGTTAACTACATGGTAGTACTGCTGGGCCGGAGGCAGGGGCACAAATTGTACCATGTTAACATGATGAAACCTTACCATGATAGGGAGGCCCTTGTGCTGCGCATTTGCAGTGGATTGCAGGAGGAGTCTGAGAGAAATCTGGTGACTGATCTCCTTAGTGAGGCTCAGACTGACACCTCAGTGGAAGTGGTAGCAATGTCCCAGCAGCTATCTCCTACCCAGGTTTGAGGAATCCGAGCAGTGTTACAGGAGTTTGGAACATGTTCACTGGGAAACCAAGGTGCACCCACCTGGTGCAGCACTAGGTGGATACAGGACCACAAAGGCCTATTAGGCAGGGCCCTTATAGGGTGCCTGAGAGAGTCAAACTGATTCTGAGGGAGGAGATACAGGAAATTTTGGAACTAGGAGTAATTCAAGAGTCCAACAATCCCTGGGCCTCCCCAGTGGTGCTGGTGCCAAAGAAGGATGGCAGCACCAGGGTCTGTGTGGACTACAGGAAATTAAATAGTCCCACAGAGTCACATGCTTACCCCATGCTAAGAACAGATGAGGCCCTAGACCAGCTGGGTGGGGCTAAGTATCTTAAAACCATTGATTTTACCAAGAGTTACTGGCAGGTGCCCTTGACTCCCAGTTCTAGAGAGAGAGGTCAGCCTTTGTGACTCCTTTTGGCTTGTATGAGTTCACAAAGATGCCCTTTGGGATCATAAATGCCCCAGCAACTTTCCAGAGGCTTGTAGATCATATCATAGCAGGAGCAAAAGGGTTTGCCCTTGCTTACCTAGATGATATTGTCATCTACAGCCATTCCTGGGAAGAGCACCATCAACATGTCAAGGAGGTGCTAGGCAGACTACAGAGGGCAGGGTTGACCACTAAGTCAAGCAAATGCCAAGTGGGTATGGTAGAGGTCTCCTACCTGGGACATCTCCTACCTGGGACATAGAGTAGGGAGTGGTAAGATCAGGCCAGAACCTGCCAAAGTAGAAGCCATTCAGGCATGGTCTGCACCTGTTACCAAAAAGCAGGTGAGGGCATTCTTAAGGACAGCAGGGTACTACAGAAAGTTCATCCCCAGTTATAGTGCCATAGCTGCTCCCCTCACAGACCTGACAAGGAAGAACAAGACAGATAAGGTAGTGTGGACCACAGACTGTGAGCAGGCATTCCAGAAGCTTAAAGAAGAAGGGAGGAACCAGCCCCAGACTGACTGTGATCTCTGATTGCTCTTAAGGGAAATTGTACTTTACTGTGTATGTATTTATTATCCTTTCCCTATATGGACGCCCCTCACTGGTGTTCGTGGTGAGGATTGATGCTCCTTGATTGCTGGGCCAGTGCATGGATGTCACAGGAGTGTCTGGAGTCCCTTTACACTATCTAGAAATGAAACTTGTTCCTATTCCAATTGGTGTGCTAAAAGAACATGCTATTATTGTAGGAAATCCTGTCCCTGCAAATCTGTTAGGTAGAAATTTGTTATATACGTTATAATCAGTGTTGTGCTAGTTACTTATAAAAGTAATAAGTTACTATTACTAGTTACTTTTAAGTGAAAGTAATATATTACTATTACTAGGTACTAACTAAAGTAACTAGTTACTGTTGATTTACTTTTACGTAAGTATAGTTTATCAATTCTCATGTTCAGATTTACTCACATAGTACTTGTGTGTGAGGAATACATGCTTACTACACATGAATACTAGTTTATTAATGTTGTATACACAGTGTTAAAATAATGATGAATAGCATTTTACACTTTACAAAGTCCCACAGGCTAGTCTTTATAGTCAGAGAGTCACAATTTAATACTTAAATCAAAGTACGCACAGCCAGCAACACAAGACCCATAAAAAGTTACAACCCACCAAATTTTCAATAATGTACATTAGGCTTATCTGCTAAGACAAATGCCGAGGACGTAAAAATGCATACAGAAATGTCATATAAGTCTAACAAGACAGTTAACACAACAACGTCAACCAAAATATCACTTTATATAACTATTCACAATTACTAGACATTTATGTTGGCTCAAGAAGGAGCAACTTTTCAAAGTGTTCCTCAGTGAGTCTATTTCTTCTTGCAGTCAGTACTTGTCCACCAAGACTGAACAGGCATTCAACAGCTGCACTAGATGGTAGAGCTGTATTAGTGTTCAGAAATATCTTCTTGACTATAGGGTAAATGTTGAGAGAAGATATTTCTCTGGAAGGGTCAGCCAGATACATATCCATCTGAGAAGATATGCTGACATCGGCTTTCGTTGACTCTTTGAAGCTGAAGAAGCTGTCTTTGGCAGATAATGCAGAAGCTTCAGATGGCCCATGTGCAGGTTCATCCAGTTTCTGCATGGCATCATGGAGCAGAGCCTTGCCTCTGAGTTTCGTCTCTTCAGTGTCCATCCATCGCAGATGGAACTGTGGATGCACTATGCTAGCCAGAATGAGCTCTCCACTCTCCAGAAGGTGATTGGACCAAGGCTCAGTCCCTTTAAGAAGAGAATCAACTAGCGGCACACCAAGCTTCACAGACTGCCTGACTTCGGACAACTTGTTTTTCAGGCACATAATGGCGGGGAGCAGGATTCCCATGAAGCTTTTCAGCACTGACTACAAGATGTTCAGAGCCATTGCCAGGGGCTGCATTGCTTGCACAAACTCAGCAACAAAGGTAATTTCTGCAGGCCTGAAGATAACAATTCCTATCTGTTCACATATCTCATTCAGCAAGCCTTCACCCTGAGTTGTAATGAGGTGAATTCTCTTCGTGGCATAGAAAGTGGGATTCCATTGTGTTGCATTGGGAATTATCAATGCCAGATCACACTTACTTCAAGCCACCTCAGCAGCTTGGGTGCTGCGACTAGCCTTATTCCAAGCAGCGTAGCATTTGGCCATGGTGCTTTGCATGATCTTTTTATACTGAGCATCATCACAAGCAGATTCAGCATCATGCATGGCAACTATATTCAATGTATGTGCTGCACATCTCAGATGGGGAGTCGGTAAATAGGTGTTCTTGCTTTGCCCTGACTGACTCACCATGACTGTCATGCTGTTGTAAATCACTTCACCATCATCATCCTCATCCTGGAACAGAATGCTTGTAGTCTCAGATCTCTCACATTCTGAGAAGACAGTGAAAGCCTTTACAAAATTGTTGCCATTGTCAGTAATTGTTGCACACATCTTTTGATCTATCTTGTACTTGATGAGAATGCTCTCAAGAGTTCATGCTATGAGATCATATATATGCCTTTCCTGTAATCTGCAGCATGACAAAGCAGCTGACTTTCTTTGAAGTGTGTCGCAATCGATCCAGTGGGCAGTGACACCAAAGAAACTACAATTCTGATGGGTCCAAATGTCAGCCATAGTGTGCTGCATACTATCAACATTCATGCTGGAAGAAGCTGCAAGCATGTTCTTATCATTCATAAGCATATTTGTGTACTTTTCTGTAAGATCATATGTCTGCCAAATCTCTGTGTTTTTGCTTAAAGTTGAATCACTGTCTCAACCACACACAAGCTTGTCTTTTATCAACTCATCTCTCAGATCACCAAATCTGCACTTTTTTACTTGTTTCTCAAGTCAGTTATATGTGCTGCAAAAGTTTCACCAGGCTTTTGATCTCTTGTGTAAAATAGTGCCTTTCTACTATAATATTAATTTGAGGGTTGCACATTTCTGTAAATTTATGTTTTAAGCACTCAGAGTCTTCCCATGTTTTAGCCTGTATCACAAAATGGCAGTCTTCCTCCTTCTCTGCATAAACAGCAGGTGCATACACAAATTAATGTTCTCTCTCAATGGCTTCTGAACCAGCTAAATTGAGCAGAATAAATGTTTTTGTATGTTAGTCTTTATCAGAAAAAAACAGTCTGTATGAAAATATCATATTCTTGCGCAAGCACTCTCCAGTTTTCAGCAATATTATTATGAAACACAAGTGGATCAGGTCTGTGAAATCCCTCTGCCATGCCAAATAAGTGTCAAATACACCAAGTACTTGTAGTTGTATTCAGCTGTACAACAGACTCCTTGAAATAACTGTACTCTTTGAAAAGACTGTACTGTAATACTGCACACACTGCCAACACTTTGCAGACTTTAGATACTTTGAACAGCTTTAGTTAATGTGAAAAAGTAGCACATTGTGAAAAAATAGTTGCTTTCTCTTTTTTGAACATTTTATATGATTCTGATATTGTTTCGAATGTGCTCATAATTATTGCAAATACTTTTTTCAGTATGTCTCAATTTTGAACATTTTGTTTATTCAGTAATTTGTTTGAAATGCTTTGCTTTATATTCATTGAGGGAAAAATCATTTAAATGAGTTTAAGAACCTGGAAATATTTTCTGACCTGTTTATGAGTTGTTTGCAATCTTTTGAGCCACTCTTGCATATTCCTCCATTTCTGACTGTGCACATCATGATTTTAAGAAGTTTTGACTTCAGATCCCATTCTGAGAACATGTCACTTATCTTGTGTATTCAAATAAGATGACGAGGCTTGGGTGTTCATTTAAGATATTTAGTACACACAAACACATCAGGATGGATGACTGAAACATAAAACTTAAGCGAACTAGCTAACTGACTGATTGCTTTACACATACATGATTTCATTCCAGCTACTTACATAAAATGGCACTCTGCTTGCACATGCTCAGTACTTTCTGTGCATATGCCCATGAACTACAGTGGCTTTAACAGTACAACACACACACACTATGAGCTACACTCTCTGTGTTCAAGTGGGTTTTCTCAGGGTGTTCTGGTTTTCTTTCCACATTCCCAAGACATGCTGCAGGTGGATTAGACATTCTAAATTGGCTTTAGGTATGAGTGTGTGCATGCGTGTGCCTTCTAAAGAAGGTTGAATGCTGGGCTGGCAACTCACCAATGTAAAACTCCACTGCCACTTGTTCTGCAGACTGATGATCCACCGTGGTGATCCCTAACGGGTACAGCCGAAAGGAAAAGAAGATTAGTCTTTATACTAGAGAGTATCAGATAATAGTTAAATCAAACCAGGTAACATCACAAGACCTATAAAAACCTATCACATTTTGTCTATTTTCAGCAACTAAAAATCAAAACCTGAAAAGAATTTTAAATAGAACATAACAAAGCCTGGTGAAACTTTTGCAGCACATATAAATGACTTGAGAAACAAGTCAAAAACGTGCCGATTTGGTGATCTGAGAGATGAGTTGATAAAAGACAAGCTTGTGTGTGGTGTTAATAATGATGTAGTGAGAAAGATTTTGCTTTGAGACAGTGATTTAACTTTAAGCAAAACACAGAGATTTGGCAGATATATGATCTTACAGAAAAGTACACAAATATGCTTATGAATGATAAGAACATGCTTGCAGCTTCTTCCAGCATGAATGTTGATAGCATGCAGCACACTATGGCTGACATTTGGACCCATCAGAATTTTATTTGTTTATTTATTTTATTTTTGAAATCCTGTCCTGAGCATCCACAGCTCTTCTGTGCTGGTCCTGCAGTTTAGGCTGCTTGTTTTTGCATCCCGTAATCTATCCTGGGTGCTCCCTCCCTGCTTTAAATGCAAAAAGAATAACTCCGGCCATCACCTGAAGACACCCTGAATTGGCCAGCTTGCCTGGTACTTAGAAAAATACTACTGAGAAGACCCCCCCCAACAAGATTCTGTAAATTAATCCATCCCGGGTGCTCCCTCCCTGCTTTAAATGGAAAAGGAATAACTCTGGCCATCACCTGAAGACACCCTGAATTGGCCAGCTTGCCTGGTACTTAGAAAAATACTACTGAGAAGACCCCCCCCAACAAGATTCTGTAAATTAATCCATCCCGGGTGCTCCCTCCCTGCTTTAAACGCAAAAGGAATAACTCCGGCCATCACCTGAAGACACCCTGAATTGGCCATCTTGTCTGGTACTTAGAAAAATACTACTGAGAAGACCCCCCCCCCCCCAACAAGATTGTGTAAATGTATGTTGCTTAACACTAATTAAATGTAGACTTGATATACTATATATAAAGTTAACCTGCCCTCCTGTGTGTGCATTCTAGCAGCCTACCACAGACCGTTTGCTCTCTCCCCCTCCTGTTATCACTACTCTAAAATATATTTAAACCTAAGACTGGTCCAACTATCCCTGCTGTTTGCTGTCTCTTTCTACCATTAGGTAACAGCATCTACGAATATAAATCCTAGATATTCTTTATAATCCCAACAAGTTTTATTTTTTCACAAACAGTTGGTTATGAGTTAATATCCTTAGACTGTAAATATCTTCTTCCCCCTGCTAAACCTCCCTCTGTAAAGGCAGCCTTCATTTTCTGTCTGGAAATATTTAGCTCGTACCTTCCAACTACAGCCTTTAAACTGCTCTTTGCTGATATTTTTTCTGCCATACTCACCTCTATTAAGCCCTCCCCCCTCCTGGAACAGTTCTTCCTACCAACTTTCCACCACTTTAGTCCCTCCTACCTTCTACCCCTCTAGTCCAACCACCTTTCCTCCACCTATCTCCTCCCCTGTAGCTAGTTTCTTCCTGGAGTTTACTTATATCTCCCACAGACTATGGTGCCATTTTGAAATACTGTCCTGAGCATCTACAGCTCCTCTGTGCTAGTCCTGTGGATTAGACTGCTTGTTTTTGCCTCCCGGTATGTCTTTTCAGCATATCTGTCTATCATTTGCAAGCCTCTAAGCAACTATTGTGCTAAACTCCACATTTTTACTTGTAACTGTGTTTAAGGTTATAGATGGCCTTGTGCTGATGGCTATTACTCCAATGCAATGTTTGCAACTGTGTTGTAAGGTTATTGTTGGCCTCGTGCTGACAGCTTCATTTATCTGTGACCTACATGTGTTTTTGACCTCTGCAAGCTGCTTTTGGGATGAGTGGGGCTCTTTTCTGCATTGACTAATGCTGCATTAATTTTGTATGGGTACAAGGGGCTTGATTGAATACTGCTAGCTTGTCATGACCAGAAACCTGGTGTAATGATGTCCTGTCAAAAGGACACAAACCAAAGTGCATCGCTGAATGCCAGATAGCCTCTTAAGGTGGAATAACAATCCCCCTTCAAACCTTCTGCTTAAAATCAGGTTTAGCAGCCATTTTTCTTTCCATTTGTAACGATAAGGGCTCCGCACAGCTTCTACATGGTTTTGGGGACTGTTTTGCCCTATAGACTGTATTGTTTGACTGCTTACTATGTACTGTGTCATTTGCCATTTGCTTAGGGTAATTACCGGCTTAGCAGCTGTAAGCTGCTTTTTGGAATGAGTGGGTCTCTTTTTATGTTGTTGCCAGCTGTATTACTTTAGTCTGAGTATACAGGGCTTGAATGTTGCACTTTGCTGGCCTAGTCTGCTCTCCAGATGTCCTGTTAAAAGGACGCCAATTAACATATATCATTGAAGGCCTTTATTTCTCTTTCAAGGTGGATCAATGGTCCTACTAGAGCCTTTAGCTTAATTACTGGCTTAGCAGCTATTTTTCTTTTCCGTTTGTCTCTATAAGGGCACCACATGGCTTTTATATTGTTCTGAAAACTGTTTTGAAAACTGTTCAGTACAAGTTATTGCACAGCATGAACATATCATACTTTACTGTGTTAGTCTGTTGAGCACTATATGTTGCACTGTTTAGAGATGTTATAGTATTACTTTATCATTTACCCATTGCTTTCTGCTGCTTATATTTGGCTCTACTGCTGTGTAACCTTGTCCTCTCAAATGGACTAGGGTCACTGATAGCATGCTGAACTGCTGAATGAATGTTTTGTTCTATTTAATGGAGCCTATATTGCCTAACTTGTATTGTTCATAGCATAATGTCTGCTGCTTTCCATTGTTAATCCCCTAAACCTAATCTTCCTCTACATACTTCCTCCAGCCTCATCTAACCATAACCTCTCTCTACTACTGTGCTTTGTTGCACCCTCCCTTCTTCTCTAAACATCCTTTACCTTCTACCTTTCCCCTCTACATCTGCAATATTAACTAACTCAGTGTTATCTCCTTCTCCTCTACAGTAATCCATCCTGGGTGCTCCCTCCCTGCTTTAAACGTAAAAGGAATACCTCCGGCCATCACCTGAAGACACCCTGAATTAGCCAGCTTGCCTGGTACTTAGAAAAATACTACTGAGAAGATCCCCCAACAAGATTGTGTAAATGTATGTTGCTTAACACTAATTAAATGTAGACTTGATGTACTATCTATAGAGTTAACCTGCCCTCCTGTGTGTGCATTCTAGCAGCCTACCGCAGACCGTTTGCCCTCTCCCCCTCCTGTTATCTCTACCCTAGAATATATTTAAACCTAAGACTAGTCAAACTATCCCTGCTGTTTGCTATCTCCTTCTACCATTAGGTGGCAGAATCTACGAATATAAATCCTAGATATTCTTTATAATCCCAACAAGTTTTATTTTTTCACAAATGGTTATGAGTTAATATCCTTAGACTGTAAATATCTTCTCCCCCCCTGCTAAACCACCCTCTGTAAAGGCAGCCTTCATTTTCTGGCAGGAAATATTTAGCTCATACCTTCCAACTACAGCCTTTAAACTGCTCTTTGCTGATACTTTTTCTGCCATACTCACCTCTAGTGTTCTTTCCTGCTCCGTTCACCTTACGGGCTCACTCCGCTCCCTACCATGCCTCCAATTCCCACCCGCCCCCAGTACTCCTAGCTTTATTCCTATCTTACCCCACCCTCTCAGCCTAATTCCCCAATACCAGCTCCCCCCTCATTACTCCTCCCACCTATAGCCATCCTTCTTAAACTCTGTAGTCTGTACTCCACCCAATAATTATAGTCCCCTCCTCTTTCCTTAAATCTCTAGAATACCTCCATCACTTTATAAACCCTTTCTTCTTCATAGCCTACTCTATTTTCCTAACCACTCATACCACTCTCTCTTTGCTCCAAAATGCTCTCTTCAAATTATCACACCCTCCAGTCCCCCAGCCTACTCTTTCTGTTCCTACTTCCCTTATACTATGCTACATCATATTCCACCTATGTTTGTCCAAAACCACCTACAAAGACAACTACCATACAAACCCACCTTCTACCTCACTCTTACTCCCATTTCCACTCTATCTCCTCTTCTCTCATTCAGCCCAATCCTCTGCACCTATTCCACCCTAAACTCTTCTCCTCTAAAGTCAAGACACTGTCACCTGCTCCAATCTACAATCTACCAAAATTCATGCCTGGCAGACCATTATGGCTAAAGGATATCTCCTTCAACAACCTAGTCCAAGCTGGTGATATCCATCCTAACCCTGGTCCTACAGCCTTTATTAACAACACTCATCCCTTACCCTCTTCCTCCTATCTCAACACCCTAAAGATTTTTACAATTAATGCACAAAGTCTAAACAACAAAGTACACCAATTTCAAGCTTAGTTAAGCCATAACCAACCAGATATCTTAGCCATCTCCGAAACCTGGCTCAAGCCCTTTATCTCCGACTCTGAGAGTCTGCCCCAGGATTTCATTGTCTCAGAAATGACCGATTAAATAAAAAAGGTGGAGGCACTGCCCTAGTCTACTCAAACCTTCTTACCTTAATTCCCCTCCAAATTCCAATTCCTCAATTCCAGAACACTGAACTAACTGCTGGAATTCTAAAACTAAATGAACATAAAAATATCTGCATCATTGCCCTCTATATCTCACTTGGTAACAATATCTTTACACTCGAAAATATTCTCCTATGGGCCTCTACTGAAATTAGCTATGAAACTTATATCCTTGGTGATGTGAATATTGACTGGAATAAAATCAACTGCCCCTCTCCCTCCCTATCCATTAACCTCTATAACTTCACTCAAATAATCTTCTCCATCACTCGACCTAACAAAATAAACCCTCCCAGATCCACTATAGATTGGATCCTAGTCTCAGATCCAAATAAAATAACTAGTTCTGGCACAATTCCTGATACCTTTAGCAACCTCCTCCCAGCCTTCATGCATTGCTCAACTAGTTCCTCCCCACACCAGCATCAATACATTCAAACTCGTAATGTCAGTAAATTCAACCCAACTACTTTCTCAAATACTTTCAAACAAATGAACTGGCAAATTCTAAACATCCTTTCTCTTGACAAGGCTATAGAATATTTCAACTCTGTCTTCCTTGATACTTTAAACTCACTAGCCCCACTAAGAAATGAAAGGATGAAAACTAAAACTGCTCCTTGGCTATCCAAAGAGACAGAATAGATTATGCACCACAGAGACAAACTATGGAAGCTTTACAAAACAATAAACTGGCCAATACCTTGCTCCAATATAAACAGCTCCCCAACCATGCAAATTCACTAATCACCAAAGACAAAAAATCTTACTATATCAAACTTCAGTCCAATAATAATAAAAACCCTCAAAAATTCTGGAACTCAATAAACTCATTCCTCAATCCAGGCTCCAAGAATAATTCCTGTCCTGACCCAAGTAAATCTGACCTCAAACTAGCCTCTGAATTTAACTCATTTTTCATAGACACTATTACTACCCTTACTAAGACATTTCCCAATAATAACCCAACTGCTCTACACTCTCCCCCTTCTAACTCACCTCATCTGTTTGAACTCAAACCCATCTCCACTAACGTTATAAAAAACTTTTGTCCAAACTTAAACCTTGCTCTAACGGTCCCGACAATATTCCCTCTTCCTTCCTAAAATGTGCTGCTGATGGCATTGCTCTCCCAATCAGCATCATTATCAACCAATCAATAAAAGAATCATATGTCCCCAAACTCTGGTGCTCAGCTTATATTCTTCCTCTTCATAAAGGAGGCAAGAATACCAGCATCACAAACTTTCGCCCCATTGCTTTGCTCTCACCAATCTCCAAAATCCTAGATAAATGCATCCACCTCCAACTTATGCCTTTCCTGACCCAAAACAATCTTCTCACTCCTACCCAGCATGGCTTCCATCCAGGCCATAGCACGATAACCACTCTACTCTCTTTCCTAGAAACTGTCAATCAAGCCCGAGATTCAGGCCACTTAGTTTCTACTGTTTTACTCGATCTGTCTAAAGCCTTTGATACTGTTTCCCACAAGCACCTTCTCTGTCATCTCTCAAACCTTAATCTCTCACATAATGCTTTACCCTGGTTCTTCAGCTATCTATCAGACAGATCACAGGCAGTCAAATGGAAGAACTTCATCTCTTCCTTTCTACCTACCCCAACTGGGGCACCACATGGATCCATCCTTGGGCCAATGCTTTTTAACATCTTAATCAATAACTTTCACACTGCTATTCCTGATGCTAAAATCATTCAATACACAGACAATTCAACCTTAGTCTGCTCTGCCTCAAACCTCTGAATCGCTGACTAAAACCCAAACTGCCTTCTCAACAACTGAAAAATGGATGCACCAAAACCACCTCTCTCTCAATGCAAATAAATCAAAAATTCTACTATTCTCTCCCACAAAGACCATCTCCTATGATAAAAACAACTTCAAAGTCTATAGTCAAACCAACTCACCTATAGATGTAGTGTCCTATGCCAAACTACTTGGCATTACTGTAGATGAACCCCTCAAGTTTGATATTCATATTCAACAAAATATTAAGAAAACCCACCAAAAGCTAGGTATGCTGTATAGGAATAATCACTTTCTCTCCAACTCTACCAGGCAAACTCTGGCCTCGACTTATCTTCTTCCTTCCTTATTATGCGGAGCCCCTCTCCTAACCAACCTGTCCTCCTCTATCATCTCTAAACTAGAAAACTGCTAAAACAAAATCTCTAAATTTGCCTCTAAATCTAAAAATTCCACCCATCACTGCCTAACCCTACAATCACTGAATTGGCTTGAACTCCCAAACTACCTAGACTATCTCCAACTCACTACTGCACATAGACTCATATTTCACACAACAAAATGTCCTGCTCTAACTAACATCCTTCCCTCTTATACACCTAACAGAGCTCTCAGATCTGAAAATCAGAACTTAATTACTATCCATAAACCTAAATGTCCTGCTGGCCAACTTCTTCTATCTTTCTCACTAGGCAAAAACTGGAATTCCCTTCCCTCCAGCTAAGAACCATACCAAACTCAAAAAACTTCAAAACCCAACTATTCAAACACCTGTCCACTAAATGGAAATGTACCTGCCTTCACCCAACCTAATCCAAGGGGGCTCTCGCTCTGGTTCCCAAGCTCTGCAACTCATAGTTATCTTCCTATGAGCCTATCTAAGCTCTCAACAATTTCTATAGCTTCTCTCTAAGCTCTCAACAACTCCTACAGCTACACTTACACAGCCCAACCTTGTAAATATTGTAAATAGCATTCTGCTGTTGGTGTGTGTATGTAAAGCGTATTTACATTTTCTTAAAAGGTCTGTATGTAAACTGTTTCCATACCTAACCCATATCTGTTTTCCTCAAATTAAACTGTATGATCCCTACCTTCAAGCTTAATGAATTTGTTAACTAGGCATGATATTGAATGCATTTATGAGTAACTATTCTACATAATATCTTTAATATTAACTATCAGTTGTATCTAAATTGTATAATGCATCTTGGAGCTTTTCTTCCCTGGACCTCCACTGAAAATGGGTCAGTTCGGCCCAGTGGACTTCCCCGGTAATCAAATTGCAAATAAATAAATAAAGATATTTTCAGGACAAAAGTTGGTTGATCATAGATCCACTTGAAGTGCCCTGCTTGGTGCAGTGGTTTGGGGCATCGGATGCTCAACTGATGAGTGATGTTTGATACCAACTGATGGTGGCATGAAGAACTAATTCCATTTATACTGCAAGGTAAGGATATGATCTCTGGCAGGCTAGAATTGTCCAGTATTAGGGGATGTTTTAGTGGGTGAGAGTCCCACAGTATCAGGACAGGGCTGGAGTCTGGTCATCATTAGCTTTCACCTCCTTGCAGTGCTAAAAAAAATGAAGTAAATTTTACTCCAGACATTCTAATAATCTATTATGAATGCTACGTGCTATGAGTTGTGCCAGCATTAAGTTGTAATATTTTTATCCAAATTGCCACTTCAAAGTGTCTGTTACCTCCTAACATCTGATTACCATTCATACTATATAGAGACCCCGGAAGTTTTGCATCTCTCTTTAGGAGGCTATATCACCCACATTGAGAACTACTGGTTTAAGCAAAAGTAACTCAAAAGTAATTCACATTTAAGTAACAAGTTACTAAAAAAAGTAATATATTACTATTACTAGTCACTATTTTGAAAAAGTAACTAGTTATATTACTAGTTACTAGAAATTGTAATATATTACTTATGTAATATATTACTCCCATCACTGATTATAATTCTTCTTTTATTGTACACCAGATGGTATATTTTACATATTTCTACTGAATTCCTAGGATTATATTCAAATATCATTTGTCCAGATGAAGATGCCCTTTCTGCCACTCTAACACCAGAACAAGATGTAGAAAAATACTGGCTTGGTGGAATCAAAGCTAATTCCTCTACAGCTCTGGACTTTCCAAGAGACTTAGGTAGGGTTCATAAAAGACAAAGAGCCTTGTGTATAACATTGAACTTTGTGAGTGCCTGCCTAGAATATCCTTTGTTGGTAGAAGCAGAAAAAGGAGTCAAACCTGTTATTTCTGCCCAGTTACAACACGGTATCATTGTCCTAACTCAAAGTCCCTATAATAATCCTATTCTGCCAGTTAAGAAACTGTTTGAAAATACAGAATTGTACAAGCTTTACCAGTAGTGAATGCAGTTGTAGTACCAATAGTTTGGGTAGTCCCTAATCCTGCAACAATTCTAAGCTCTAGTCCATCAGACACCTCCACCTTCTCAGTGATAGATATTTCATATTTCATCTGCCTTATTTTCTATTTCTATTTGTATACATCCAGATAGTCACTATCCTTTGTATCAGACCAGGAAGTGACATCATGTGACTGTTTCTTCATCCTTGCTTGAAATAAATTTTGCTGGCACTCCTTCAACATCAACAGTATTTTTTCTTGCTTCTTAATCTAACATCAGTGATTCATCATGCTTTTTGGACAGTGACATGGGCAGGATTCACAAAGGCTTGCACGGAGTGTAAGAGATGTGTAACACTCCATGCAAGCCTCGCAATCCAGGAACAGCCCTAAACTCCATGTAAGAGACCAGCTAAAACGTCTCTTACACGGACTGGGCATGGACATGCTAAATACCTCACTTGCAGCCGAAAGGTATGCAAATGAGGTATATTAGCGATCCACAAAGCAGAAACCAGCCCGTGTTAGAGACGTTTTAGCTGCAGAAATGTACTCAGTTGACAACTGAGTATGTTTCTGCAAAAATCACAACAGAGCCATGTCAGCTCCAAATAAAGGGTGCATATGTGTCAGGCAGCATGCCAATGGCCAAATATGTGGCCATTGGCAAGGTAACCCAATGCAAAAATAAAAATATAATTTTTTTTTTCGGCGATCGCCAATGTTTAAACGCAGCGCAGCCCCACACAAACGGGCTGCCATGTATAAAACATAAAATTGAAGGTTATAAACCCACAAATGTGGGTTTTATGCAATACATGGAATGGCAATGCAGGGACCAGCAGACCAAAAACAACATGGTCACCGTGTAGTGGTTGCTAAGGGGGGAAGCTGAGTCTAAGACATGTAACTAAGCATTAGTAGGCAATCTCATGTAAATGAGGGTTAGGATACTGAATCCCACAGTCACATAGCAAATGAGCACAGTCTGAGTAGTGTAAGAGATACATAAGGGGGAGGAATAGAGTAGGAGATAGGTGACATCACAGGGGGGAATGGTAGAAAGAAATGCAGTTCATTGGAGGTCAGTGTAACATGACAGATGACAGACACAGATCAGGGAAAGAGGAGTGCCCCAAGATAAGCATGGGAAAGTCAAGAAATGGAAGGTGTACACTGTTACTTACACTAAAGTTTCTTGCTGGTCGTGCATGCGCACGTGTGCGCGCCATGAAGTGCGAGTAGGGCAGTGTGCGCGCTTGTAAGGCAGACTGAGCATGTGGGAGCGTGTTATTAGATGTTTAACACTGTTTGCGCTGGTGTGTGCACGTTTTATCCTGAATAAGACGATTGTAAACCATGTAAGCATGTGTGCGCGCATGTAAGCCACTGTGAGCTTGTTTCTGCTGGTATGCACGCTGCTCCCCCCCTGAGGAAACAGAAAGGAAAAAGGAAGCAACAGAATTAGTAGGAAGCTAGCAAGGAATACTGCTGGAGCTAGCAGGTGAAAACAATTAGAAGCAGGCAATTACACAGGCAGAATAGTAGCCCAGCCCAGCACTTAAAACTCTGCAAACAGCAGTGCAGGATGTTTCTCTCAAGAGACACTACAAGACAGGAGTAAGCTATTAGAAGTGAAAACTGAAAAAGCTTAACTCAGAGCAGAAATGTTAGGGGCTGCCATAGCTGTCATAATGAGACATAAGCGACTTGCTGAGGGTGGTGTCAATGCAGATGGTGCCAAACAACCCACAGTGAGGAGACGGAGAAGAGTGTACAGGCCCAGGGTCACCTACCACGGGTTACATGAGCTGGAGATAGTAGAGCGCTATAGAGTGGACAGAGAGCTCCTGCAGCAAATAGTTGAGCTGTGCAGGCCACGCCTCACACACAGAACCAACAGAGGGGAACCCATCCCAGTGGAAACCAAGGTATGTGTTGGCCTAAGAATACTAGCAACAGGTACCTTCCAAAGACCAACTGGTGATATGATGGGGATATCACAGGCATCAGCCTCCAGGGTACTGCACCAGTTCCTGGATGCCATGTCAGCACATGTCGGTGATCATGTATATTTCCCCAATGCCCATGAGGTATTGGCCAGCAATATGCGTCTCTTCCATCAAATTACGGAATACCCTGAGGTAGTGGGTGCAATAGACTGCACGCACATATGCATCAAAGCACCAGCCAGTGAGCGGGGTAGGGCCTACATTAACTGCAAGGGCTTCCCTTCCATCAACTGCCAGGTCGTGTGTGATGCCCAGGCATAATAATGAATGTGTGTGCTGGCTGCCCTGGGAGCTACCATGATTCCCACATCTGGCATTTGACGCAGCTGTACCAGACATTTGCCAATGGGGACATCCCACACGGACACCTAGTGGGGGATGCAGGTTATGCACTGGAGCCGTGGCTGATGACACCCATCAGAAATGCACACACACCTGAACAGGAACGCCATAATGAGGCACATGCACAAACACGTAATGTAATAGAGCGTGTGTTTGGGCTGCTCAAGTCACGGTTCCGGTGTCTGGACACATCTGGTGGAGCCTTGCAGTACACACCAACTACATGTACCCAAATTGTCATGGTATGTGCTATGCTACATAATATGATCTTGCAAAAACAGCTGCAGCAGGACCAGCATAGGGCTGGGCGAAACAGCCCCCCACCATTGCCAAGGCCATCACAGGCAGAGCGTGACTCGGAGGAGGAATAACCTGAGCCTGCCCCAGTAGGCAGAAGGAGGCGTGCCCAGTATGCCCTGGCCTTGGCAAAGAGGCAACGCATAGCACATACACTGGCTCAGTAGGAACCCTGGGAATGATACCCCCTCTGACTCACTCAAATAATAACAGGGATGCCTAAAATGACATGACCTGCTCACAAACATGTACAGGGAGTGTAATATGCGCATCCAACAGAGGCAGCCCTGCAGCACCACCTGAGGCATGAATGCCATGTGTTAAGTAATGTAACACCATGTACTATATGCACACCTGAGGACCCTGACTAACATCCACCCTCACCAAGCATGAAGCCACAAAATGACAATGGGACGATCAAGTGCAATAACTGGCTGAAGTAATGCAGTTAGTCAAAGGGGAGCCAATGTGTTTCAGGCTGGGAAGACATGCGGAGCATGACATGATGCACCACCTGCTAGGGGTGGCATGCACCTATCAGTCCATGCCCCATGGGTACTGGCAAAGGCTGTCAGTACCCACAGCATGCCCTGAATAGGTAAGTCTCAAAACACAAACCCACCTTCATAGGTACCACAAGGGATAGGAACCTAGATGTAATGCTACCCAATGCCAGAAGTCTAAACAGCAAGATGTGTGCAGTGTAAACACACACAGTATGGAGAATGTAGATATCAGTCCTGTAATAGAAAACTGGGTCAAGGCTCACATCAGCACCCTAACACTACCAGGTCACACCTCATACTGTGCTGTACAGCATAAAACATGGAACAAGCTACAAAAGGAGGGTGACTAGCAATAAATGTCAAGGATAACCACACCCCCATGTTGGTACCACAACAAGAAGCAGCATGGATTAGCCATGGTCAAATGCCAATGGCTAAAACCGCCTCCCAGTATATAGCCTGCTGCAGACTACTGTCCTAATACCAGGAACTGCACCTGGCCTATGTTGGAATACATGAATATATCAAGCCCCCCAAACCACACTATATTGCTTGACTGAAAATACCCAGACATACACCGGGAGCATTATACTAGCACCAACACAGTCAGAGAAAAGTTCCCAGAATCCATAAATCAAAATGCCCAGGAACAACGTACCACTCCCACAAGAGGGGTAAGCATACTGGATGTGATAATCAGCAACATGTGTACTGGATAGCAAGATGAGAAGTGTATCCCTCACTGGTAAGACCAGACCATAGAGTAATCACACTGGATATACACTTCCCGACCCCAGTCCCTGGCCAGAATACCACAGTGAAAAACATGTGTAAAGCATAGGTTGCACCCCTCCAAACCGATGTGGAATCCATGAAAGGCCCTGTGCAAGTGCAGAATATGGGACACACCGCAGAACATGTTATACAGGCATTCCATGAACACAGCCAGGAATGCTTGGAGTATGCAATCACAAATAACAACAAGACACAATGCCATACACGCAGGCATCTGGCATGCTGGACTCCAGCCATTACCAAACCATGCAAGAGAATAAGGAAGCTACTACATGATAGAGCAAACATAAAAAGGGAAGTAATCACTGATCAGTAGTATGGCAATAAAATATGTCCACACATACAATCCACTAAGGCCAGCCACAACAAGTAGAATCTGTGAATCCAGAGGCAATGTGATACCTGGCCCAAGTACACAGACAACCCACAACTCCCCCCAATAAATACAAATATATGTGAGAGATGCAACCATGTATCCAAACCGGAGGCTGAGCTCCCCCAACTCAGTACTGTCAAAACTAGTCAGGAGGAGAAGGTAACCACATACACCACAAACCCAGTCCCACATAGACCTATCACAACTGCAAACCAAACACATAAACACAGAAAAACATTCCCGGAGGCTCTAATTACAAACACACCACACCAACAGAAGCCTCCAAAGCAGATCCCAAGTAACCACAACCTCCAAACATAGCACATGCAACACATAGTACACAAAGCTGGTGTGCCAAACAGTCACAGGCCAGAAGGAGAGACAACATGCCTGATACAGTTGTAATAGGTGTCTGTATAGGCAGACACACTGCTGTCCCACTCACCAGACTGAACAAGGGAAAGGGTACAGTAAGCTGCCTGTAGGCTGCCACAATATGCAACATAACACAAGTACGCAGGTCACCCCAAAGCAAGCAGAAATATGATGCACTCAATGTCCATGCTGGTGTGAATGACCTGAGATGTACCTCCCTGGACTACATGAAAAGAGACATGGATGAGCTCTCTGAGTATGTACCCCAGGCCGGTATGACACTGGCCGTTTGCAGCATCCAACCCTCACCAAGAATGATGCCACAGTACAAACACAGAATGATCAGCTTTAACAGGTGGCACAGTTACAGCTGTCAGTCTAACAGGGTCTAATGTCTGTCTGCTTGAGATGTCATGCATGACAAGCCATGCTGCTGTTCCAGGGATGGCTTGCACCTGTTACCCCTGGGCGTCTGGATACTGGATAAGGCCTTTGCCACCTCCATAGAGTCGTATGTAGGCAAGGCCAAAAAGACTACCCACCACCCTAGAAAACATAAGTGGTAAGAAACATAAGGGTAATGCTGACCAATGCCAGATGTGTAAACTGCAATATGCATGCCCCTGAGGCACTTCCCAGTATGAAGAACATCGATATCTGTGCAGTGACAGAAGCCTGCTGCAAGCCTACTGATAGCACACCAACACTACCAGGTTATACCACATATCATGCGTTATGGCCCCAACACCTGGACCAAAACATCAAAGGAGGGGGAGTATCCATATGCAGCACAGACACCCATACGGCCAGGTAACTGACAATGCACAAAGCAGTGGAGACCACCTATGTGCACCTAAGTGTAGTCAAAACTGCTGTACAGTCTGTAGCATGTGACAGACCACACTCTCACACACAAGAACTCCACCCAGACATCCTGAAGACACTGAACAGTATGAATGTCCCACCAAATACCAGACAAGGTACTCACAAATTACCACATAGGTGGTAAACCATTATGTATGCAAGGAGTAATCAGGGACCTAGGGACACAAGTTGACAGCAATCTGTCATGTGACACTCACAATGCCAATGTGGCTAGGAAGATTGTTGATATTGGACACCGTATCATGAAAGGATTCACATCTACATCAACAGAGGTCACTGTGCCCCTGTACTGTTCCCTTATCAGACCCATAATCTAGTACAATGACTCGTATGGGATGTACCGTACGTGACACCTGCAGCGGTTCGGAAGACCTCAAAGGTACCCCACCAAGAGGATAAAGGGTGTCAAATATATGTCATATGCTGCCTGGCTGTAGACACCCCAGCTGAATGCAGTCACAGACTGCCTACACATAGGCATTGTATGTCTGTTGTACAAGGCCATGACCAACACAGGAGTAATGGACATGCTCCACCACAGGAAATCAAAGCCATTGGAGCTGTGAGAGTGACAGATGTCAGCCTCAACACATAATGAAATAGGATGTGCTGGAGGGACAGATACATAACCCAGAGGCTCCCCACACCCAGAAACAGGATCCCAATCCATGTTAGGCAGAGCCCCTCACTGACACCCCTCAACAGGAATATTGCCAAGTGGATGGATGATCGTACATGTATACTGGGGGTCTTCAATGTGTCACGACCAGACAGAGGCACAGTAAAGAAAATCATAAATGGCCATAATAGTCACATAGCAAGGGGAGGCGAAAGACACACACACTCTGCCTTGGCTTACTAATGCCCTAGGGTGGATAGCCTAGTATGAACCCATGAACCTATGAAGATACAAATTGTACAGGACACTAAGGATAATCACAAGGCTTACTTAATTGATGGTAGGAACAATGTTGGGAATCCACAGATATGCTCCGAATCACACATTTATTACAAACAACATACCAGACACACACACATATTGCTAACATACAACCTGACAGGTGCAGTGCAAACCCCCCCCCCCAGAATGCAAAATATCTATCCCAGCAGACTGCTGGTCCCCTGACATTGCAGATGCTGAGGTAACAGCCATCATCTGCAAAGCAAAACACACAGCAGCAAAGGTATGTGATGGTGTCCTGGGCTGAGGCCAACATGGACTCCAAGAATAATGGAATGCCAAATCACACTACTGCCCAATGTCAGCCTTACCACAGGATATGTACCCAAAGAGCAGTGTACAACAACAGTGGTCCTTCACAACAAAGGTGTTGCCTGAATGGATACTGCAAACTACCACCCCAGGATCCTGACAAGCTTGGTCTGCACAGCTATGGAAAGGATCAGTATGTACCGCAGATATAAAGCTATCGTGGACCTACTGATACCGGACCCTACACAGTGTGGCTGTTGTAACTGCAGATCCTGCCCCTAAACATGTTTGACCCATTTGAAACAGTCATTAAAGTCATTGATGAGGGCAATGTGGTCCACACAGCATAGCTGGACCGTGCATATGCTTCTAGGCAATACCCTACGAGTTCAGTATGGATATGTTCACCAGCTTAAATATATACCCCTATGTCAGTAGAGGGGTTGCAAACCAGACCAAGGACAGAACTGACATGGTCAGACATGCTGCATCCATGTCAGACTACAAAGCAGATATGAGTGGCATCCCACAAGGCTTGGTCCTGCCCCCCCCCCATTCTGTATATATGTCCCATAGGTATAGGCCAACATGGAAGGACTGTTACTGAACATGTATGCAGAGGAGTACAAACAGCCCACCATATCCGATCCCCAGCTGACACAAGCAACCCACAAAAGGGCCACCTACAAACAGACAACTGGAGCCATAGCCATGTCAGCAAGCTAATTGCAGAACTGTGTATAGACAACCACCATGGATATACAGTAAGTGCCCACAAATTACCACACAGGTGTTAACCCATTACATACCCAACATGTAATGAGAGACCTGGGGACACAAGGTGATAGATATCCTGCACTGGACAAACATGTGGCTGTAGTGTTCACAGAAACATACCATATACTCACCCAATCATGAAGGTTGTCAGATGTAGATAAGGGGAGGTCACTGTGGCTCTGCAGTCATCCTTCATCAGCATCACAATTGACTACAATAGCCCCTGTGGGATATACCTCAGCAGACACCTCCATCAACTGTAAAGCCCACAACAGTACCCCACCAGGAGTAGCAAAGAGCATGAACAGATGCCATGTGTTGCCTGAGTAAGCAAACTGCAGCTCCACACACTGCCATACTGCCCAGCTACAGGCAAGCTGTGCCTGATGTATGAAGCCATGTCCAAGCTGGAATCAATGAACATGCTGCACCTTGTACAATCTGAATGGCAGTGAGCTATGCACATGAGAGACCTGAACCCCAGCACTGACATACATAGGACAAGCTGTACAGAATGATCCATAACACAGAAGGCACCGCCACTCTTGAGTAAACTCCCGATACAGGTTAGCCAGAAATTCACCTATCGACACCCCTCAAGAGGAATCCTGATGAGTGGATGGGAGATGGTAGGTTAACCCTGGGTATCACTGTTATGTCAGAGGTAGACGGAGGCACAGTATACTAACCATGACATATGTCATGGCAAACTCCAGTTACAATGTGTGTCGAAGGACAAACACACCCTGTGACTAGCATCAGAAATGGCCTAGGGAACATCGCTAGTGTTTGCCAATGTCCACCTATGTTGTGGAATACACTACCAATGTTGGACAAGCCTGGTGTAGGTAGTCCATATCTGAACATAATGCAACATGGTCATATGTGCACAACTGGCCCCTACACAGTCTGTTGTGCTCACTATGAAGATGTCAAGCAGTGATAGGACTAAAGCCCAGAATACTGTCCACCACAATGAAAGTACTGAACCAGTACACTATACGGTACTACAGTGTTAGGTCATTATGAAAGTATGTTGACAACTGTCTGCAAAGTATCCCATGCAATCCCTGCAGGCACAGTATAATCCCTGTTGTGGCAGACACGAAGCAGTTGGCCAGTTAGTACACAACATGACACCCAACACACAACCATAAATGTGAGATATTGTTGAAGTTCACACACACCCAAATATGTGGTGGACTTCAGAGTGCAACATATGGAAAGCTCACACTGGGCATGCTCGCACACGTTGATAAATGAGGCATATGTCAGACAACATGCCATGGAAAGGCTGAACTGGGCATGTTAACACACTTAGGCCATATCTCCGTTTAGCAGTTGGCCACACATATCTGGTATTTGTACGTGTCATTCCAGGAACCAACCACAACACAGCAATCTGCCCAGTGCACACAGTAAATGACTACAGAGACATAAGTGATATAGTGGATCATTGTCATATGCAAACATCTTCCACAGATACACAAGTTGGTCATAGGAACAGGGAATGCTATGGCAATAAAGACCTGCAAACAGTAGAACAGCACAACAAATATTGTGCATCTGACAATTGAACATATGGGTGTAGAGGTCAATACTAGGCTTGTTGCCCTAGGGAATGACAGCTTAGCCAGAGTGTGCTTGGCATCTGCATCCCCAGTACAGTAGGCTACTGTGCCACTGTAAAGTAGGTCACATAAGGCAACATGTGAGGCTAGTGAGCTGTGCCTCTGTCAAGCAGGGGCACAGTGGAGATCCCAGGGTTTGAATGTGCTGCCACAGCCATGTTGTTGGTGTGTGCTGGAAGAGGGTTGCTGAGGATCTCTAACAGTAAGTGGTCGTCAATAACAGACTGAGGGGAGCCCTATCTGCATTGTCTGGACAATTCCACTGTCAACACTGTGTTGTGATGATTATGTGGGAATGAAGTGTCGTGCCGGAACTGTTCACAGATGTCCTCCCTCTGTGGGCTACAGCTCTGCAATGTATTAGCTCACTCTGTCTGTTGGACGGCTCATATATGGCTGGTGTACACCGGACAGGTGTCTTGTTGTGGAGCAGTCATGGGTATACGTGGGATAGCATGATCAATGCAAACCGTACACATGCTCATAGAATGCAGTTGTCAAGGATTATGCTGAGTGGCTAGTATAGTCCCCCAGCATGGGTCCTTTGAAGTCGTCCACCCCAGTCTTCACAAGTGTAGAGTCTGCTTGTGCTAAATACAGTTTGTGTGCAGTAACAACCTTGCCTGGGGGTCGGGATGGGATGTGGATGTCCAGGGAAAGGTGGGTATGGTCAGATATCAACAATGGTGGTCTACCTCTGGTGTGGAACAGTGAGTACCCATGTTGCAGATGGACAGGTGCAATATGTATTCCCCCATGTGGCTGTGGTGTGTGGTTCTGCCATAGCACATGGACCCACAAATTGTAGTGGCTGTAGGGTAAAGTGGTAGAGGCCTGAGTAGTTCTCACACACAATATGCCTGTACCTGATGTTAACAACTGGAATGGTGTATGTGAACACCTGCATATCCCGGCACTGTTTCCAGGGAAGCTAAGTGTGTGTCCTGGATGTGGGTGTGGTGTTCTGGACTGGTTGTGTTGTTTGTTACAGGTCCTGTGGTCACGAAGCATGGTATAGAACATAACCTGCCAGTGCAATGTGCATATCTGACCCTGACGTAGGTGGCTGCAAATGCATATATATGCTATCCCCCACCTGACAGGTAGTACTAGATGAACATACCTCTGTAGAAATAAAGATGTCAGCACCCTATAAATACTGCAGGTGCAGACCAGATGCCCAGTAATTCGGTTAGCATGCTCTGCTAATGCGTCTCCCTCAAGTGCCATAATATAGGTAGGTAGGAGTTCAAACCATGCAATTGCTCAGTGTGTGTGTGTGGGGGGGGGGGTGAGCGGGGTTGATGTGTGTGCAAGTCTGTGTGAGGGAGATGTCTCTTTTGGCAATTGATGTGTGTGCAAGTCTGTGTGAGGGAGATGTCTCTTTTGGCAACTGTGAAAGCACTCTACAGGATGCACATTCCCCTATCTAAGCACGGATGATGTCAGCACCCTATAAGTACAGCAGGAGAAGGGAAACTTTCCAGTAATTTGAATAGCGTGCTCTGCTAATGCATCTGTCACGAGTGTCATAACATAGTTAGGTAGGGGTTTGAATCTTGCAACTGCCCAGTGTGTGTGGAGCTGGGTTAGTGTGTGTGCAAGTCTGTGTGAGGGAGATGTCCCTTTTGGCAACTGTGAAAGCACTCTACAGGATGCACATTCCCCTATCTAAGCACGGATGATGTCAGCACCCTATAAGTACAGCAGGAGAACAGAAACCTCCCAGTAATTCAAATAGCGCACTCTGCTAATGCGTCTCTCTCAAGTGTCATAATATAGTTAAGTAGGAGTTTGAAAATGGCAAGTGTGTGTGTTTGGATGTGGGGAGTTTGTGTGTGTGCAATTCTGTATGAAAAACATGTGCTTTTTTGCAATCAGGAGATCACACTACATGATGCACATTACCCTTTCCAAACAGTGATGATGTCAGCACCCTATACATACAACTGGAGAAGGGACACCTCCCAGTAATCCGAATAGCGCAGTCTGCTACAGCATCACTCTCAAGTGTCATAACATAGTTAGATAGGTGTTTGAAACCTGCAAAGGGGGGGATGTGTTGTTTGGATTGGAGTTGGTTGGCTGATAAACAGTTT